>NC_066561.1:6629020-6646520 GCF_024679095.1 Eriocheir sinensis | reverse complement strand
GAGGGAGGGAGACGGAGAGGGAGGGAGACGGAAAGGGAGGGAGAGGAGAGGGAGGAAGAGGGAGAAGAGAGGGAGAGGGAGAGGAGAATGAGAGCGAGAGAGATTAAAAAGACAGACAGACAGACAGACAAACATACTGGTAGATATATATAGTAGTAATATATAGATACACACTAATAGTTTTCTACCTCTTAAATTCCGCCGCCATGTTGCCTCTCTTTCTATCTTCTATCGATATTTTCATGCTGACTGCTCTTCTGAACTTGCTAACTTTTTTTTTACAACAAAGGATACAGCTCAAGGGCACAAAAAAAGGAAACAATAATAAAAAAAAGCCAGCTAAATAAAATAAAAAGCCCGATAATAAAAAAATAAGCCCGCCTCCCCACCTCACGCGGCCCCCTGCACTCGACTTTCTACTCATCCCTATACTGTCCAAACCCCTTATGCAAGAGTTAACCAGCATTTTCATTCTTTCATCCCCTTTACTGATAAACTCTGCAACAGCCTTCTTTCGTCTGTATTTCCTCCTGCCTATGACTTAAACGTTTTCAAGAGGAGAGTATCAGGACACCTCTATACCCGAAACTGACCTCTGTTTTGGCCACTCCTCAGTTTTATCTTTTGTAGGAGCAGCGATTAGCGGGCATTTTTCTATACTTTTATTTGTTCTTATTGCCCTTGAGCTGCTTCCTTGCCTGTAAAAAAAAATGGTGGGTGTGGGGGAGGGAAACAGCAACCACGTAAACAAGTCAGTCAGGCAACAAAAGACAAACAGACAGACAGACAGACAGACAGACAGAGATTCAGTCAGTAAGTCAAACATGCAGAGAGGCACAAACAGACACACAGATACCCAAATAAATAAAAATAAACAAAGATAAAGACAGGAAGACAAAATAGACAGAAAACAAGTCATAAAAAAAACAGACAAAACTCAAATACACACACACACACACACACACACACACACACACGCACAGACAGACAGCTAAACAACCATACCTATACAACCAAACAGCCACCCAGACAGACAGACAGACAGCTAAACAACAATACATATACAACCAAACAGCCACCCAGACAGACAGACAGACAAACAGACAGACAGCTAAACAAAAATACATATACAACCAAACAGCCACCCGGACAGACAGACAGACAGACAGCGACAGGCATCACAAAACATAATTCACACTTTCCCCGCCACATTCATTAGTCGAACCTTTAGACTCCCGGCCCCATGATATTACAATGAGCCTCGTAATGACTGCGGGGAAAATTACAGCCCTTGCGTCACCATCATGATAACAGTTAAAAGCAGGATATTGGCGACCCGTGTGTGTGTGTGTGTGTGTGTGTGTGTGTGTGTGTGTGTGATTCAAAACAGCTTAACATACATTTGCCTTAAGCAGCATTTGCAATTTTCCTAGGGGCGTACACACACACACACACACACACACACACACACACACACACACACACACACACATTACACAAACACATTATGATTATTTTTCGCTTTCTCTGCTCTCTCTCTCTCTCTCTCTCTCTCTCTCTCTCAAAACTTTTCATTCGCTCACGTTCCTCATCTCCTCCTCCTCCTCCTCCTCCTCCTCCTCCTCCTCCTCTTGCTCCTCCGTTTTCTTCTCGTTTTCTATCATTCCGTTTTCAGTGTAGGAAGAAAACGGGAATATATGCACGTGATAATTAGGGAAATAAAAACAAAGCAACATCTCTCTCTCTCTCTCTCTCTCTCTCTCTCTCTCTCGCTTGCTCGGGTCTTTTGTTTTACTGCTTAAAATTTAGCTTATATCGTAAAATATGTCGTTTTTATAAATAGAAAAGAGACAAGGAAGGAAGGATACGATAAATAGAAAGAAAATTAAAAAAAGAAACAGGAACACAAAAAAACACAAAGGAAGAACAAACAACAGCATACCTGATGGTCCTTACGAGGCTGTTTGTGACAAGCTACACTAACTATCTAACCAAAGGTGGAAGATGAAGGACAGCAAAGGCGAAGGAGGAGGAGGAGGAGGAAGAGGAGGGAAAGATGATGATGAGAGGAAAAATAATGAAGAGTAGGAAAGGAGGAGGAAGAGGAAACACTGAAGAAGAAGAAGGAGGAGGAGGAGGAGGAGGAGGAGGAGGAGAACGGAAGAGAAGGAGAAAGAAGAGAAGGGAAAGGAGGAGAATATGACGATAATATAGGAGGAAGAAACACTGAAGAAGAAGAAGAAGAAGAAGAAGAGGAGGGAGGAGAACGAGGAATAGGAAGAAGTGGAAGAGGTGAAGGAGGAATAGGAAGTGGAGGAGGAGGTGGAGAGGAAAAGAGAAGATGGATTTTAGATACAAATTTCTTCCAGACGTATGAATCTTTTCTTTTTTCTCTGCTTATGTCTTTGATAGGAGGAAGAAGCGGAGGAGGAGGAGGAAGAGGAGGAGGAGGAGGGAGAGAAGGAGAGATGCTGGGAAAGGTCACACTTGTCCTCTTACTCCTCCTCTTCCTCTTACCGATCCTCTCCCGTCTCCTTTCTGTATTTAAAAATATGTAAAAATGGCAATAAAATAAAATAAGAGAAAAAATTATAAACAACTAAGAGTAATAAAAATAAACCTTCAACATTCCTAATAAAAAATAATAAATAAATAAATAAATAAAATAAAGAAAAGATTCTACGGAGGAAAACAAGATGAGGGTTTTAAGGAAATGAGATTACCGGGGCGAAGAGAGAGAGAGAGAGAGAGAGAGAGAGAGAGAGAGAGAGAGAGAGAGAGAGAGAGAGAGAGAGAGAGAGAGAGAGAGAGAGAGAGAGAGAGAGAGAGAGAGAGAGAAGAAGGGAACGAAAGAAAGAGGAAAGAGGAGGAGAAGGAAGAGGAGAAGAGATGAAAAAGGGACGTAAGGAGAAGAAGGAAATGAAAGAAAGAGGAAAGAGGAGGAGAGGGAAGAAGAGAGGAGAGAAGAAAAAGAAACGTAAGGAGAAGAAGAGAATGAAAGAAAGAGGAAAGAGGAGGAGAGGGAAGAAGAGAGGAGAGAAGAAAAAGAGACGTAAGGAGAAGAAGGGAATGAAAGAAAGAGGAAAGAGGAGAAGAAGGAAGAGGAGAGGAGACGAAAAAAAGACATAAAGAGAAGGGAATGAAAGAAAGAGGAAAGAGGAGAAGAAGGAAGAGGAGAGGAGACGAAAAAAAGACATAAAGAGAAGGGAATGAAAGAAAAAGGAAAGAGGAGAAGAAGGAAGAGGAGAGAAGAAAAAGAAACGTAAAAAGAAGAAAACGAAAGCGACTTAAGATTAATTAAAGAAGAGAATGTTCACGAGACTTCCACAATAAACGTATATATATAAACCTCAAAAATTGTTGTTCCTATCTGAGACATCGTTAAGAAAGAGGTATTTAATGATCAGAAAATAGCTTAATGATGGGACTTGAAACTTGCTGGAATAAGGGCATAATTACTGATGGATATGTCTCACGGGAACGGAACTTTGAAGAAAATGGGTGAGAATATTTAATGGTGAACTGATGGAAAATTAAGACACACAAGTACCAAACGAAAAAGTGTAGTGACGTGAAGAACATAAGAACGTAAGGAGTCTGCAAGAGGCCGGGTGAGTGGACGGGAGGGTAATGGTTGATGCACGCGGGTATTAACATGTCTTACAGGAACCAAACGTTGAAGAAAATGGGTGAGAATCTTTAATGGTGGACTGATGAAAATGAGACACATATAAGTATCAAAAGAAAATGTATAGTGACGTGAGGGTAATTGGACAGAGAGAATTGGTTAATGGTGACAGGAATGAAGGACTTAGAGCAATGAAGATGTACAGAGAATAATGGTAAATAAAATAATGGTAAAATGAACCAAATAAAAAGTAATAAAAATCTCCCTTGCAAGAATGACATAAATTACTTTCACATAGTTCATAAAAAAAATCAAGGGGTCAGTAATTATAATGATTCTAATAGTTAGTGGGAGGAAGGAAGGAAGGAAGGAAGGAAGGAAGAAAGAAAGAAAGAAAGAAGGAAGGAAGGAAGGAAGGAAGGAAGGAAGGAAAGAAAGAACAAAAGAAAGAAAGAAGGAAGGAAGGAAGGAAGGAAAGAAAGAAGTATAAAAAAAAGGATTAATCGTGAATAATATTTGTGACAGGAGGGGAGTGATGAAGGTGTCAGGTGAGGTAATGGAGGTAATGGAAGGAGGGAAGAAGAGAGGAAGGGAGGGAAGGAGGGACATAGGGAGGGAGGGAAGGAGGGGCGGGAAAGGAGGCTAATGGATCGGAGGTAAGAAAAACAGGTAAGTCACGGAGCCGTATTACCTGTCGCTCTCCGTTACTCAGGTGGACACAAAAACACCTGTCCTCCTTTTGTCTTCCTTACCTCCTCCTCCTCCTCCTCCTCCTCCTCCTCCTCCTCCTCCTCCTCCTCCTCCTCCTCCTGTACCCTTCTTCCTTCGTCTCCTCCTCCTCCTCCTCCTCCTCCCCCTCCTGTGCCCTTCTTTCTTCGTCTCCCCCTCCTCCTCCTTCTTATACTTCTCCTCTTCCTCCTTCTGTACCCTTCCCCCTCCTCCTCCTTCTACTTCTCCTCTTCCTCCTTCTTCTTTCGTCTCCCTTCCTCCTCCTTCTCCTTCTTCCTCCTTCTGTACCCTTCCTTCCTCCTCCTTCTCTTCCTCCCTCCTCCTCCTCCTGTACCTCCTTCTCCCTTCCTCCTCCTTCCTCCTCCTCCTCCTCCTCCTCCTGTCTCCTTCTTCCTCCTACTTCTCCTCTTCCTCCTTCTGTACCCCTCTTCCTCCTCCTCCTCCTCCTGTACCCTTCTTCCTTCTCTTACTCTTCTCATGCCCTACTTCATTCTCCTCTTCTTCCTCTTCCTCCTCCTCCTCCTCCTCCTCCTTCTTCTTCTGTACCCTTTCTTCCTCCTCCTCCTCCTCCTCCTCCTGTACCTTTCTTTCTTCCACTTCTCATGCCCTAGTTCTTCCTTCTCTTCTTCCTCTTCCTCCTCCTCCTCCTCCTCTTCATTCTTCCCTCTCGCGCTACTCTTCCTCTTCCTCTTCCTCCAGCTCGTACGTCCTCTTCGCACCATTTCACATCCTCCTCCTCCTCCTCTTCCATTTCCTCCTCCTCCTCCTCCTCCTCCTCCTCCTCCTCCTCTTCCTCCTCCTTTTCCTCTTTGCTTTATTTTCGTATCTTTCTTTCTTTTCATGTTTTTCCTCCACGTCCTCCTCCTCCTATTCCTCCTCCTCCTATTCATCCTTTTATTCTTCCTCCCTTCTTCCTTTCCTCACGTTCCCTTCCCTTTAATCCTTCCCTTTTCTTTTTCTCTCTTACCTTCAACTTTCACCTCTTAATCACTTTTCTTCGTCTCGTCTGGTCATTATTATTTTTTTTTTGGAAGGGGTCATTATACTGTCGTTCGCATACGCTGTTTTATGGTGGTTTTGGAAGATATATGAGCGTCACTTTCCTCCATAATCTTTTTCTTAACAAACGCATATTTTTATTTTTTTATTATTATTTCGTTCAAGTTTTCAATGATCGTCTCTCGTCTAGTTTGGTCTGTTGGTCCTTTATTTATTTTCTTTAACATTTTCCAGTTTGTTTTGTTTATCCATTTTCTTTTTAATATTCTTTCTAGTCTATGGTTTAATATTTTTTTTCTTTTAACTAATACTCACTTTTGTATTTTCTCCTTTTTAATTATTTTCTGGTTTGTTTTATTTCTCCTTTTCCTTTTAATATTGTCTAGTTTACAGTTTATATATTTTTTTCGTTTAATATCATCAAGTTCATTGTCTATTCATCTTCCTTTTATTTTTCAGTATTCTTTATTAGTTTTTTTAATGCCTGCTAATTCACTGCGTTATTTCTTTTATTTTCTTGTTTATTGTTTCATTTACTTTCTTTTCAACACATTACTTTCGTTTTTGTTTCTGTTATTTTCTTCTTTTTTTCGTTTTCAAGGCGCCCGTCACTCGAATCTCCCTTATCATATTAGTTTTCTTTCTGTATAATGCACAATTAGGCTTGATTTCCATTTCAATTCTCTCTCTCTCTCTCTCTCTCTCTCTCTCTCTTAATTTCCTTCAATATGATTTTCAACGTTTATATTTTTCTTTATTTCTTTCGGAATTTTCACCCACAGTTTACTTTTCTGCGAGTGTGTGTGTGTGTGTGTGTGTGTGTGTGTGTGTGTGTGTGTGTGTGTGTGTGTGTCTCTCTCTCTCTCTCTCTCTCTCCATCTTATTTACTTCCATATTCTCGCTTCACTTGACCTCCTCCTCCTCCTCCTCCTCCTCCTCCTCCTCCTCCTCCTCCTCCTATTCCCAAAGTCTAAGAATCCTTCACATCCTTTCCAATATGAAGGAAGGTAATGTTGGGTTCCTTTGAAGGATTTGGCGACACATCCTCAGCGGCGGGAGAAGGAAAAAGGATCCTTCAAACAGATGGCAGGAAGGAAGGAAGGAAGGAAGGAAAGAAGCAAGGAAGGATGTAAGGAAGGAAAAAAAGGAGAGGAAGGAAGGAAAGGAGATAAAATTAAGAGAAAAAAGGAAGGAAAAAAGGAAGGAAGATTGGAAGAAGGAAAAGAAGAGCGGAAAGATGAAATAAAAGAAAGAAGAAGGGAGGAAAAAATGAAGAAAGAAAGAAAGAAAGAAAGAAAAGGGAACAGGAAGAAATATAAGATGAAAAGAAGGAAAACGGGGAGAGAGGGACGAAAAAAGCATAGAAAGAAGTGAATGACTAAATGAATGAATGAAAAGAGGAAGGATGGAAGGAAGGAAGGAAGGAAAGTGCTGTGGAAAGCGTGTAACTTCTTCCCTTTTCTTCAAGTGCTGTCTAGGCAAGTTGTTAATTCGAGTCTGATTCAATTGCATCTTTTTCCTTCCTTCTTCTGTGACTGTTTCTCTTAGTGGAAGGATGGAGGAGGAGGAGGGCCGGGGGAGCTATTTCCTTACAATATATATCTTGACTTTAAATTAATTCACTTAGTATATACTTTTTTTTTTCTGCGTGTAAAGTATTGATTCACTTCTCCTTTCCAGGCTTCTTTTGCCCCCTCCTCTAATTTTTCCTTCATTTCATCTTTTTTTTTTCAGTTCAATTTTCTTTCTTTCTTTCTTCATTCATTTTTTCCTCCCTTCTTTCTTTTCTTTCATTTTTCCGCTATTCTCTTTTTTTTCCATTTTTTTCTCATTTTTCCATTTTTTTTCATTATTACTGTTTGTTTCTTTTTTTTTGTTTTCTCACTCAGTCGCAATCATGTCTCTATGTATTTATATGTACAGATTCTTTTTACTTTATATTCGTATCTCTTTCTGTCTATGTTTCTTTCCTTTCTTCGTAACTGTCTATATCAATTTATCATATTTTTTATTTATTTATGTATATATTTATCTCTTCTTTATTTCATCTATTCTATCTTTCAATCTATCTATCTATCTATCTATCTATCATTCTGTCTTTTCTTCATCTATTCATTTATTTACTTGGCTCATTTATTAGGTCATTCCTTTAGTGTTCATTTGGTTATAAGTGAATCCAAATTTTTCTTCTCTCTCTCTCTCTCTTTTAATAAGTACAAGCAAAATAAATTAAACAAACACTATCATTAAGCATATTCTGTTATTTTTATTTATGTATTTATCTATCTATCAATTCCTATATATCTATTTATCTATTTATTTATTAAGTCATTAAATTATTCTTTTTTTCTCTCTCTTAATAAAGCCAGCAAAATAAATTAAACGAACACTGTCATTAAGCATATTGTTATTTTTATTCATGCATTTATTTGTCTATCAATTCCTATATATCTACTTATCTATCTATTTAAGTCATTTTGGTGTGGGGATATATCTGTATTCGTTTAGTTCATATACTTATACTTTCAAATTGACCTCTCTGTTTGGCCACTCCTTTGACCTCTATTCAGGAGCAGTAAGTAGCGAGCTTTTTTATATATATTTTTTTCTTTACGCCCTTGAGCTGTCTCCTTTGCTGTATAAAAAAAATCCTCTAAAACGATCTTGCTCCTCTCTTTATAAAGTTCCCCAAGTGGGTTAAAAGCACACCCAAACTGTTTACTCTTACATTCAAGCGTTAGTTTACTCATGCACAAAACACTTATCTGTATGTACGTGCGCGCTAGATCTTCAGTTTACAGTAAGTTGCCTCGTCAGTATAAATGTTTAGCTTGCGTATTGGGTGGCCTGAAACTGCCCATAAATCGTACAGGGCTTTTTTAGAATAGTATTTAGTTCGTGTTTGTCGGATATGTAATCAATCCTTTTGTAAACACTCGTAATCTTAGGTCATCTGCGTTGAGTCGTATCAGTGAGCTTACAACTGTCTTAATATATCTTCCTCGTTTAACTTTGTGAACTCTTATTTGCTTGATTAGACTCTTTTGTAGGAGCAGTGAGTAGCGGGCTTTTTTATTTTCATTATTGTTTCCTTTTTTTTTTTGGCCCTTGAGCTGTCTCCTTTGCTGTAAAAAAATCAGCAAACTGGTTTCAAAATAGATGACAGGTAGACAGAATGACAGGTGTTAATAGACAGACGGAGACAGGCAAACAAACAACAGATATGAGCGAAAACAAGAAACAGGGAAGCAAAGGATAAGTAGACAGGCGGAAACAGGCAAACAAACAACAGAAATCAGCGGAAATAAGAAACAGGGAACCAAATGATAAGTAGATAGGCGGAAACAGACAGAAGCACAACAAAGAGAAATGAAAAGAAGGAAAAAAGAAAAGCAAAACGGAAAGTAAACATATTGACAAAAAAAAGTAAGAAAAGGAAAGAAAGAGAGAAAGAGAAGAAGAAACGAGAAACAAAACAGACAAAAAAAAGACGTAGATAAAGAAAAAAATCAATACATAGAAAAATATATAGAAAAGATTGTGAATAAAGGAGAAACGAAAAATAAAAAGACAAATAAAAAGAAAGGGGAAGATGAACGATAGAAAGAAACACAGTTACAAACACACACATACATATAATAAATACATAAATCATAGACAGAAAGATACATACAAGAAAGAGAAGAAGAGAAAGAGAAGAAACGAAAACAAGATAGAAAAAAAAGAGGCAGAAAATACAGAAATCAGAGAAAACAAACACACATACAAGCAAAGAAAAAAAATGTATACAAGAGAAGAAGAAAAAGAGAAGACAAGAGAAGCGAAAATAAAAGACAAAAAAACGAAGCAGAAAAACAGAAATGGGAGAAACCAAACACACACACACACACACACACACACACACACACACACACACACACACACACACACACACACAGCAAACAACACACATACATCAAGCAGACAGAAAAATACATATACAAAAGAAAAAGAGAAGAGAAACGAGAAAACAAAACAGACACAAAAAGAGAGAAACCAGAAATGAGAGAACAGAAACACACACACAAACACAAACACACACACACAAAGAACAACAAAAAAACATCATAGAGAAAAATAAATATACGATACGAGAAGAAGAGAAAGAGAAGAAGAGAGAAACGAGAAAAAAACAGACAAAAATAGAGAGAAAGCAGAAATGAGATAAAATAAACACACAAACACACACACACAAAAAAAAAACAGACATCATATAGACAGAAAAATAAATATACGATACGAGAGAGCGAATTGAGAGTAACGTCTTTTTAAACCCAATGCGATGACCACCAACAAAAAAGAAGGAAAACCCCGAATCGCTCATCCCTGCGGTTATCCAAGACGCGTTCCCCGCTCAGGCCCGCACGAAGGGAAGTGGAGGAACAGGGATATGAGTGGAAGCATCGATGTGGAAGGGAGAGGAAAAAGGAGCGATATAAGGAAAGAACACAAGAAAAAAAAGGAAGAAAATAAACAAAAAGCGGAAACATTAAAAAACTGAAATGAAGAGAAACAGACAGAAAAAAAAAACAAGACAAAAACATCGATGTGGAAGGGAGAGGAAAAAGGAGCGATATAAGGAAAGAACACAAGCGAAAAAGTAGAAAGACCAAAAAATAAGCGGAAACATTAAAAAACTGAAATGAAGAGAAACAGACAGAAAAAAAAAGACAAAAACATCGATGTGGAAGGGAGAGGAAAAAGGAGCGATATAAGGAAAGAACACAAGCGAAAAAGTAGAAAAGAACAAAAAAAGGCGGAAACATTAAAAAACTGAAATGAAAAGAAACAGACAAATAAAACAAGACAAAAAGGAATAAAACGAAAGAAACAGAAACGAAAGAAGCAGAAAAACAACAAAAATAAGAAGACAAAAAGTAGAGAACGAACAACAAAGCAGAAATTAAAAAAAAAGCAAAATAAGGAGGAAAAACATGCAAAAAAAGGACAATAAATAACAAAAAAAAGCAAATTAAGGAAAAAAAACATACAAAAAAATAACAAAAAAAAAAGATTCGAAAACAAGCATAATAAGGAAAAAAACATGCAAAAAAGGACAAAAACAAAACAAAAACAAAACAGAAATTCGAAAAAAAGCAAAATAAGGGAAAAAAAACGCCCCCAAAAAAAGGAGAAAAATAAATAAAGTAGAAAGTCGTGGTTCTTTGTTCATTCATCATCAACCTCATTCAGTGTGTGTGTGTGTGTGTGTGTGTGTGTGTGTGTGTGTGTACCGGTCAACGAACCTTAGTCTTTCCTTCCTATGTTTCTCTCTTTATCATTTTCAATCGTTCATTTTTTACTGATCTTCGTTTTATATTTTGTTTCGAGATATCTTGCAGTGATCTCTCTCTCTCTCTCTCTCTCTCTGCAAACAAGAGGGTATTTTCACAAGTCAACCTGCATTATCTTTACGAGGCTTAGGCAGAAACTGATCCAAAACACACACTCACACACACACACACATATATCGGCACCTTTTTTTGTCTATATTTGCGGTCATTTTCTTTCACATTTGTCTTTTGTTGTCTCCATTCCCGTAACACACACACACACACACACACACACACACACACACACACACACATGCCTTCAGCGTTCCTCAAGTCAGACCAACAAAGGAATTTAAGAATGAATGGAACTTGCAGTCGATTTAAAACACAAAAATAAAAATAAAATAAAAATAAAATACGAGACATGGAATTTCTTACATATAAACATTCTCTCTCTCTCTCTCTCTCTCTCTCTCTCTCTCACACACACACACGTTTCTGCGTCTGTTCGTCTGTTTGTTTACTATCTGTACGCTGTAACCACGTGGCTTTGAGAGAGAGAGAGAGAGAGAGAGAGAGAGAGAGAGAGAGAGAGAGAGAGAGAGAGAGAGAGAGAGAGAGAGAGAGAGAGAGAGAGAGAGAGATAAAGAGAGAGAGAAGAGAGAGAGAGAGGCCTCTCCGTTCTTTCTTCTCCCTCTCATTCCCTCCCTCTCTACTACTACTACTACTACTACTACTACTACTATTACGCCTAACCACGCACTGCACTACATAAGCATTGTACTCTTAAACGATAATTAATGAAGGGAAGTAATAGGAAAAATATTTACAGAAGTAGTAGAAAGATAAGAGGAGGAGGAGAGAGAGAGAGAGAGAGAGAGAGAGAGAGAGAGAGAGCAAAGAAAAAGTGAGAAAGAGCAAATATTTGAACTGTGAAAGAATATGACTTATCGCGATTTTTTTTCGACTCTCTCTCTCTCTCCTCCTTTCTTCCTCTTCATCTTTCTTCTTTTTTATTCCTCTTCGTCCTCTTCCTCCCTCCTCCATCCTCTCTCCTCCCTCCCTCCCTCCCTCTCTCTCCTTCCCTCCCTTCCTCTTTCCTCCTCTTCTTCTTCTCTCTTTCCCTTTCCTCTATCGCGTCTCTCAGGACTAGAATATAATATCGGAGAGAGAGAGAGAGAGAGAGAGAGAGAGAGAGAGAGAGAGAGAGAGAGAGAGAGAGAGAGAGAGAGAGAGAGAGAGAGAGAGAGAGAAGGAAAAAAAGAAAAAAAAGTGGAAGATAGGGAAGAGGAGGAGGAAAGAATGAACCTGGAGGAAAGGAGAGAAAAAAAGGGAGGGAAGGAGGGAAGGAGGGAAGGAGAGAAAGCCCACAAAAGAAAGAAAATGATGCCGTAAGGAGAGAGAGAGAGAGAGAGAGAGAGAGAGAGAGAGAGAGAGAGAGAGAGAGAGAGAGAGAGAGAGAGAGAGAGAGAGAGAGAGAGAGAGAGAGAGAGAGAGAGAGAGAGAGGTAAATCTTCCCACTGTATTCCATGTCTTGCTCTCATCCTTCCCCCTCTCTCTCTCTCTCTCTCTCTCTCTCTCTCTCTCTCTCTCTCTCTCTCTCTCTCTGCACCCGGCCACCTGTCTGCGCTTGTCCCAACAGGTAAGAAGGCAGGTGAGGGAACAGGAGACTTGGAGGAAAAGTCGAGGGGAGGGAGGAAAGGGAAGCGATGTAGAGTGATATGACAGGAAAAAAAGACAGGAAACAAGAGGAGGAGGAGGAAGAGGAGGAGGAGGAGGAAGAGGAAGGGAGGGTGAAAGCATGGAGGTATAAATAGATATGGTAAAGGCGATGGGATATATATGTAGAGAAATGGAAATGGAGAGAAAGAGAGAGAGAGAGAGAGAGAGAGAGAGAGAGAGAGAGAGAGAGAGAGAGAGAGAGAGAGAGAGAGAGAGAGAGAGAGAGAGAGAGAGAGAAACAGGGAAATGAGAGGAAAGATAGAAAGTGAAGAGGAAAACGCTAGAAACAAAAAAATAAAGAATAAGATATAAAAAAAAAAAGAAGAAGAGAAAAAGAGGATAAAAGATAAGATATAAATTAAATGAAGAAAAAACAAAGAAAATGAGGAGAAATTAGAAAGGGAGATAAAGAAAGAGAAAGAATAAGATATAAAAAAAACAAGAAGAAAGAAAGAAGAAAGGAAGGATAAAAGATGAAAATGAAGGAAAAATATCAGGAAAAATAAGAAAGGAAGAAAACGGGGGATAGGAAAAAAAAGGAGGAAAAGGGGGAACTGGAGAAAATAAATGAAGAGGGGAAGGGATAGGAGGGCGAGGAAAATATACATAGAAGAGGAAAAAGACTTGAGATTTATGAAGAGGGAAGGAAAAGCAAGGGAGAGAAAGGATGAAAAAGAGAGAGAGAGAAGACACAAAGAGAGAAAGAAAGGCGATAAAAATGAGGAGAAGAAGACAGGTGTAAGGAGGAGAGGTGTATGAAGAAAGAAAAAAGAAGAAGGGAAGTGAAGAAGCCATTAGGAAAGATGGAGATGAGAGAGAAAGCAAAGAGAGATAATGAGAAAGAAATGAGAAAAATAAGAGAGAAATGAGACACGATGAGGAAGAGAAAGAGGGAGAGAGAGAGAGAGAGAGAGAGAGAGAGAGAGAGAGAGAGAGAGAGAGAGAGAGAGAGAGAGAGAGAGAGAGAGAGAGAGAGAGAGAGAGAGAGAGAGAGAGAGAGAGAGAGAGAGAGAGAGAGAGAGAGAGAGAGTTACCGAGAAAGAGGGAAAGAAGAAAAAGAGAAATACCTAGGAAAACAAAAAGAAGAGAAGGGAAATGAAGAAGAAAGAGAAGATGAAGATAATGAAAAAGAGAGAGAGGAGAAAGAAAAAGAAGATGAAGGAGACATTAAGAGGATGAGAAGGATGTAAAAGTTCATGAAGAGGAGGAGGAGGAGAAGGAGGAAGAGGAATAGAAAAAGAAACCCAAGAAAAATGGAGGTGAGAAAGAGGAGAAAAAGGAGAGGCGGAAGGAGCGAGACAGAGACAGATGGATGGAGGAAAGGAAGGGAAGGAGGATAGATGAAGGATAAAATGGAGGGGAAAGAAGGAAGATGAGGTGGAAACAGATAAAGACGAGAGAAAAAATGAAAAAAATAAAAAAGTAAAGAAGAGAAGGGGAAGAAGCAATTAAGAGAGAGAGAGAGAGAGAGAGAGAGAGAGAGAGAGAGAGAGAGAGAGAGAGAGAGAGAGAGAGAGAGAGAGAGAGAGAGAGAGAGAGAGAGAGAGAGAGAAGAATGAAGATGATACTAGTGAAAAAAGAGGAAAAAAAGGAAAAACAGAAAAAGGAGACAGGAAGATGAGAGAAAGAAGGCACAGGTAATGAGGGAGGGAGGAAAGGGAGGAAAGGAGGGAGGGAGAGAGGGAGGGAGGCAGATAGGGACGAAGAGGGAGGAAAGGAAAGAGAGAGGGAGGAGGCAGGTGAGGGTAAGGAGGGAGAGACGAAGGGAGACAGACGGAGGAGAGAAGAGCCAGGTACAGAGGGAGGGAAGGAGGGAGGGAGAGACGAAGGGAGACAGACGGAGGAGAGAAGAGCCAGGTACAGAGGGAGGAAAGGAGGGAGGGAGGAAAGGAGAGAGGGAGGGAGGGAATGGTCTAACTAGGGAGGGATTTCATGGCAAGCTGTGAAGGCCTAAAATATATCTCATGTATGTTGGGTTTTCTCTTTCCCTTCAGCTGCTCTCAACATTAATTGCACCAACTGGTAGAATTTCCTCCTCCTCCTCCTCCTCCTCCTCTTCCTCCTCTATTACTGACTCCCTTTGTATAGTATTTTGTCTTTACGGAAGGGTTAATTCTCATTTCTTTAACTCCAGACTTCGATAAACAGTGATCGCATCCATATCAAAGTTCGCCTAAATCCTAAGTTCAATTTTACGTTTACTTCCACATATCAACGACTATATATAAAAAAGAAAATACGGAATATAAGCTTAATTCTTCTTTTCCTCCTTTCTTCTTCTTTTCCTCCTTTCTTTTCCTCGTAATGCAAACAATAGAGGTAATGACAAACAAGACAAACAAAAATAAACAATGAAACAAACAGCACACTTCTGAACCCAAACAAGTGACGCAAAACCACGATAACGAAGCAGACGTGACCGTAAACAAAGAGGATGAGGTTGTAAACAAGAATGAAAACAGTATAAACAAAACACATAAGCTCCCCAAACAATATAAACAAAGTGCCAAGACTCCACAAATGTAAACAAGAGGAGCGAGGTCTTAAACTGTAGTGCAAACAATCATCGTAAACAGTATCCCAACGCTCCGTAAACAGTCATATAACGGAAGGAGGAAGAAAGCCGTAATCTGGAGTGCAAACAATGATAATCAACGTCTCACAAACAATACGAATAAACAAAGTAACAGAGCGCTCGTAAACACAGCAAACAAGAGGAGAAACAAGGCCGTAAGCTGATGTGTAAACAAAAGTAATCAATGTCTCACAAACAAAACGAATAAACAAAGTAACAGAGGACTCGTAAACACAGCAAACAAAAGCCGGGAGTGTAAACAATGGTAATCGCCACCTCACAAACAACACGTATAAACAAAGTAACACAACACCCGTAAACACAATCAGCAGGAGGAACAAGGTCATAAACAAAAGTGCAAACAATATAAACAAAATCCCAATAACCCTGAAGTCAACAACAAGACAGAAGAGATAACAAACAGAAGTGCAAACAGTGTGAACAAACTACCGAAGCATCCATAAACAGGGTCAGTTAGAGAAATAAACAAGGCCGTAAACAGGAGAGCAAACAACATCAACAGCGTCCCAATACCACATAAACAGTCAATAATGGAGAGAGTGCGGCCGTTCCCTGAAGGCGTGCCGGCGAACAACATTACCCGTCCTTCCTGCATACCAACACGCCCCCCCATGCCACCATCCACGCCCCCTCAGCGCTCCCTTGACGCCTGCATCTGACGAGCCGCGCGCCGCAGCCTCCCTGGAGCGGCCGAGGGTACAGTGGACAACCCTCACGCCATGCAGGAAGTCACTCTGGGAAGCGAGGACCGCGTTCATTACCAGAAGACTAAAGTTATGCCTCAGTTCCAGCTATGTCTTACCATTACGACTATAGATAAAATATCGTTAATTTATTGCAGCTTTGTATATCTGCACTAGGCTAGCTTCTATTTTTTCTCTGTATGTCAATATTCTTCATGTCTCGGGGCGAAACAGAACTATTATCACTCTTATTGCTACGCCTTTTCACGACTTCCACAGAGCTGCGACTATAAGAAAAAGAATAAGGAACAGTAACTTAATCTCACTCGCAACATGCAAAACCCGCGTTCATCACCAAGCGAGTCAAATTTTATCAGTTTTAACATATCCCTTACTGCGACTTTCACGAATCAGCGATCGTAAATAAGTGCAAAAATGTAACTTGAATCTCGCTCCCGACTTACGTAAGGAAGGGAGGAAAGGGAGGGAGGGAGAGAGGGATTTCATGGCGGGTTGTGACGGCGTAAAATATATCTCATGTATAATTTTGTTAGTCATTTTTGCTCCTTCCCTTCAGCTGCTCTCAACAGTAATTGCACTAACTGTCAGAATTTCCTCCTCCTCCTTCTCCTCCTCCCGTTGTGTCCCGTCTTCTGGGGTCTGTTCCCTTCTATATTTCCTTCCCCTTCTGTCTCTCTCCGGCATATGACCACAGATGTTGCGCCGACTAAACGAAACTTTCCAACTTTTTTTTCCTCCTCCTCCTCCTCCTCTTTCTCCTCCTACTCTATTACTGTCTCCCTTTGTACCGTTTTTTCTTCTTATGATTTTCTTCTTTCCTCTCATTTCTTTCTTCTCCTCGTCACACCACTTCTAATGTAAACAAAAACGGCTCCTTCTCCTCTTTTTCCTCCTCTTCTTCTTCCTCCTCCTCTCTATTACTGTCTCCCTTTGTACCGTTTTTTCTTATGATTTTCTTTCTCTCTCTCATTCCTTTCCTTTCTCCTCGTCACACCACTAGAAACGCAAACAAAAAGACAACGACAAGCAATGGACAAACAGCACAGACAAAACAACAAGCAACACAGACAAACAACACAAACAAAGAAGGCAAACAACACACGCTTCTACAGCAAACTCCGTGACGCCAAACCCACGATAATGACCCCAAGCGTGACCCGGAAACTGGGGTGTAAACAAATGTAAACAAAGCACCAACAACACTCCATAAACGTCTTGGAATGTACTGAAGCTTTTGTGCATTCATATATATATTTTTTACAGTAGAGGAGACGGTTCAAGGGCATAAAAAAGGAAAACAATTATGAAAAAAAGAAGCCCGCTACAGACACTTCACAACACAATTACAAAGCGATCACAAAAAAAATGGAGTTGATTTAGTTGAACATCTCCATTGCAAAAGTTATCTCCACAGCAATGACAATGGATGAGAAAAACACTGAAATCGTGGCTCCGTTCTCCCTCTCCCTCATCAAAACTTCAATGGTGTCTGAATCAAAGTTGCCAGATTGTTGTACTCAGCTTCTCATATTTCCCGACTTCCAACCCAAAACCAGTCTCCCGTGTCCCAATAATTGGCTTTTTATGTTGGTATCGTTGGAATGGTTAATTAGTCTTGTTTCCTGGTGATATTTAAAGGGTGAGAAGCCGGGATATGTGATGCTTCGAATACGATAATCTGAAAACGGTGGTCTGAATCTCCGTCTCATCTAACAAGTGTCCCCAGCAATCAGGAGCCGTGAAGTTTTAAATGCTTGAGGGTACGTCATTTTGAGGCACTTTTACTTACAAACAGACTAAATAACCTCAA
>NC_066561.1:6571520-6624020 GCF_024679095.1 Eriocheir sinensis | reverse complement strand
CTTCTCTTCCACCACCATCACCACCACCACCATCACCACCACAAACATCAATCTTCTCTTCCACCACCATCACCACCATCACCACCACAAACATCAATCTTCTCTTCCACCACCATTACCACCACCACCATCACCACCACAAACATCAATCTTCTCTTCCACCACCACCACCACCACAAACATCAATCTTCTCTTCCACCACCATCACCACCACCACCACCACAAACATCAATCTTCTCTTCCACCACCATCACCACCACCACCACCACAAACATCAATCTTCTCTTCCACCACCATCACCACCACCACCACCACAAACATCAATCTTCTCTTCCACCACCACCACCACCACCACCACCACAAAAATAATTATTCTGCTCAACAACCATAACCACCACCACCACCACCACCACCACAAACATCAATCTTCTCTTCCACCACCATCACCACCACCACCACCACCACCACAAACATCAATCTTCTCTTCCACCACCATCACCACCACCACCACCACCACAAACATCAATCTTCTCTTCCACCACCACCACCACCACCACAAACATCAATCTTCTCTTCCACCACCATCACCACCACCACCACCACAAACATCAATCTTCTCTTCCACCACCATCACCACCACCACCACCACCACTACTACTACTACTACCACTACCACCACCATAAACACCAACAATTATACAAGACAAATGGATCCTAGAGCTGTCGATACCACAACTGCTACTTCTTAATGATTATCTCTCTCTCTCTCTCTCTCTCTCTCTCTCTCTCTCTCTCTCTCTCTCTCTCTCTCTCTCTCTCTCATTAATTTCCCTCATGCATTCATTCACTATATTTCTTTCTCTTTCAATTCCCTTTCTTCCTTCCTTCCTTCCTCCTTCCTTTCCTCCTTTACTCAGATATTTTCTTTTATTAATTGTCCTTTTATCCAATCATTCCTTCTCTTCTCCTTTATTTCCCCTTCTCTCTCATTTCTTTCCTTCCTCTTTTCCCCCTTTCTCGTCTTTCCTTCCTCTCCCTTTCTCTTCCTTCTCTCCTCAGGTATTTTCTTTTTGTTACTTTTTTCCCATACCTTCATTCCATCGCTTTCTTCTTCCTTTACCTCCCTTTATATTTTCCTTCATTCCTTCCCTTCCTTCCTTGCTCTTCATAACTTCATTCCCCTCTTCCTCTTCCTTTTAATCCCCATCTCTTTCCTTCTCTCCATCCCTTCCTTCCTCTCTACTTTCCCTCCTTCCTCTCTCCCTCACTCAGGTATTCACGTCTCGTCCACAAATCCAGGTAATCCTTCTTCGTAAATGATTTTCTTTAGAGCATTTGTTTGTCGTAAGCAAGAAAGGTCGAGGAAGGGAAGGAGGCTCAGGGAGAGGAAGGGAGAGGATGTTTTTGAAGGGAGAGTATTTTATCTTTCTCCCTTGTCCTCTTTTTCTTGTTCTCCCTTCCTCCCTTTTCAATTCTCTTTCACTTTTCTAATAACACTCTTCCAAATCTAAGGGAGAGGAAGGGAGAGGATGTTTTTGAAGGGAGAGTATTTTATCCTTCTCCCTCACCCTCTTTCTCTTTCCTCCCTTCCTCCCTTTTCAATCCTCTTTCACTTTTTTGATACTCTTTCAAGTCTGAGGGAGGTTATTGAAGGGAGACTTACTTATTGTCTCCCTTATCTTCTTCCCCCTCTCCGTTTTCTCTTCTCTCTTTATCTTATTTCTCTATCTTTGTCTTATCCTCTTCTGCTCTTCTTCTTCTCCTCCCTTTCTTTCTCACGCCAATCCTTTCTCCTCTTCACTCCTTCCCAGCTCTCTCTTTCTCACTCATTATTCAATCCTTTTATCTCTTCTATCTTCACTTAAACATCCCGTCTCTCTCTTCATCTTATTCCTCTCTCAGTTTCACCTCTTTCAATCCTTATAAATCACCTCTCACCTCTGTCTCCTTTCCTTTGCCCTCTTCTTTAATCTCTATTCAACCTCTTTTATGTTCTTATCCTTAACTAAACTTTCCCTTTTTCTTCTCAATCCTATTCCTCTCATTTTCTTCCTTTTCAATTGATTTTAATTTTCCATTTTTTACTCCGTTACCTTTCCCCCTTCATTCTTCATCTTTTACATCGTTTCCTTCCTCTTTCCCCTTTCCCCTCATTCTCCGTTCCTCTTTTTCCTGCACTAGCATGTACAAGAAGCCTGAACAGCGTAAACCAAGCAAGATGGCGCCACTTTAAACACTTGCCTGCGTCAGAACGGACTGGGACCCGAAAACGAAAAGCGAAAAAAAAAATCCTCGCCTTTCCCTCCTTCTTTTAACTTCCTTTCATTAAACCTCTCATTTATCGTGCATACTGCCAGGCTTGTATACAGAGCCCTCATTATCCTTTTCTTTCATTCTCCTTCCTCTCTCTTCCATCTCCTCCTCCTCGTTCCTCCTCCTCCCTTTCCCCCTCATTTGCTGTACCCTTCCCATTTGTAAGCTTGTCAGGGCAGCCTTGCAGTGTATCTCGGCTTAGTCTGGTATGAAGGGTTAATCTCTCCCCATTATCTCTTACCCACTGCCCATTACCGACCCGCTGATATACTGGGACCCATTATTTTATCGCTCTTTCTTTCTTCTTTTTTTCTTTCTTTCCTTCCTTCCTTTCTTCTTTCACTGTCTTCTTCATTCCGTCCATTGCTAAATATGAACTCTTACTTTCTTCCCTCTTTCTTTCTTTCTTTCTTTCTTTCTTTCTTCCTTTCCTCTACTCAGAAATAAACATGAACCTTTATTTTCTTCCATCTTTCTTCGTTCGTTCCTTCCTTCTTTCTTTCCCTCACTATCTTTCTTCCTTTCTTCCTTCCTTTATTTCCTTTTTCCTCCTTTCTTCCTTCCTACTCTTCCTATGCTTTTTCTTTCCTTTTCTTTCATTTTCCTTCTTTCATTACTCTTTCTCTCTTTTTATTTCTTTCTGTTTCTTCCTTCCTTCCTTCCTTCCTTCCTTCCTACCTACCTACCTACCTTCCTTCCTTCCTACATACCTACCCTACCTACCTTCATTCATACATTTATTCCATGCTTCATTTCTTCCTATCCTTCCTTCCTTCCTTCCTTCCTTCCCCTTCTTAATTCTGTTTGGCCTGATGAGATAGTACTCCATCCTGCACCTTCCTTAATCACTCTCATTCTCATAATTAGGGAGAGGGCCAATTCTACCTTCCTTTAATAACCAAGCTCATGATGATCTACTAACCTCCTTCCCTTCCTTCCCTCCTTCCTAATCTTCCTCGTCCTCCTCCTCCTCCTCGTTCTTGTTACTCTCTTGTATACAACTCTCATTTCCCTTGTAATCTTCCTCCTTCCCTCTTTTTCTACTTTCTCGTCTTCTAATCTTCTTACTTCCCTCCATGTTCATTCCATTCTTTTCCTCTTCCTCCTTCTCCTTCTATTCCTGTTCTCTTTTTCATTTCTCATTCTTCTTCCTCCCTCTTTTCATTCTCATACTCCCCTTTCTACTGCCTCCTTTCCCGTTTAATTTCCCTCCTTCCCTTTACTCCTCCTCCTCCTTCTTTTCCTCTTACTCCTGACCCTATTCTTGTTTCCTAATCATTTTCCACTGCAGTCTTCGTATCTTTTATCTTCTTTTCCTCCTTATACTCTTTCTCCTACCTCCTTTTCATCTAATTTCCCTCCTTTCCTGTATTCCTTCTCCTACTTCTCCTCTTCCTCTCTATTCTCTCCACCTTTCTCCTCCTGTCCCTTCTCATACTCCTCTTTTTCATGTTCCTCCTTCCATTCCTATTCCCCCATCTCCTCCTCCTCCTTCTCCTCCTCCTTATGACTAATGGCCACCGTTTGTCCTGCCTCCGCCGTTCCCAGCACTTGACAAACAACCAAATACTATCGTTGCTATTGCCAATTCATCCTCCGCCCACCAACACTATGCATAAGGGAGGGAATAACGTTGTGGGCTTTGTTACTGCGCGCGCCGCCTCTACAGCGCGCCGTGAGGGTTGTTTGCTAGTGTGTTTATTAGTGCGTGTGTCTGCCTAACCTCACACGAGACTAAGGTCGGTATTGTCTTAAACGCTTTAGGTTCTCACATCAACTCTTTCCAAAGGCTAAAAAGATCAGTCGGGTTCTTATGCGTGGTATTTTAGGTTCATGGTACAGAAGAAGGGTCAGACTACCACCAGGGTGATAAAACTACTCCTGGAAATGCCCCAAAACCAAAGAAATGTACGAATCACGAATGTATTGACTAAAGAGAGAAAAAAAGCATAATACCAAAACTTAAAAAATACACTGACCAAAAAGTTCATACAGCCCCAGAAACCTACCCAGCAACAAGCCACAGTTAGGTTAAGTATTGAAATCCATAAATATTGCATCCTATAAAAAAACTGAAAGCCGAAGTTAGATTAGATATTAAACTCTATACTTGAGACCTCCAAAAACCTCACTCGTTAACATGCCACACAGTTAAGTTATATATTGAAATCCACAACTATTGCATCCTATAAAAAAAAAATGAAATGCCGGTTAGATTATATATTAAACTCTATACTTGAGACCTCCAAAAAACTCATTCGTTAACATGCCACACAGTAAGGTTATATATAGAAACCCACAAATATTGCGTCCCTATGAAAACCTGATACCCCGAAGTTAGATTATATAATATCAAACTCTATAATTAGGACCTCAGAAAAAACTCACTCGTTAACATGCCACACAGTAAGGTTATATGTTGAAATCCATAAATATTGCATCCTATAAAAAATCTGATATGCCGAAGTTACGTTATTTAAATCGTGCTTGCGTTCTCCCCTTAAACTCCCTCCCCGCACCTCTCTTTATACTTGTCGCTCGCCCGCTTGCCTGGTTGCCTCCCCGAGTCACCACCAGACACAGCGGCCGTCAACCCAAAGCGCCTATTCGCGGCCCAAGGGTGTGGATATTAGCTATGAATATTCCACGTCCAATATATCACCGGAATCAACCTTACCTGCTTGCCCTCTCTCTATCTATCTATTCCTGTCTATCAATCTGTCTGTTAATCAATCTATCTATCTATTTATTTGTCTCTTCCTTGTTCCCTTCTTTGTCTTCCTTCATTAACATTTTTTTCTCTTTGTCTGTTTTGCTTCTTATGTTTCTTTTATTTTCTCTCTTTTCTTTTACTCTATCTCTATATTTATCTCCATCTTCATTCCCGCCTCTTTCACATTTTCCTCATTTCTTCCTTCCTATCTTTTACTTATTTTTTTTTTACCCTTCTTCCATATACTCTCTCTCTCTCTCTCTCTCTCTCTCTCTCTCTCTCTCTCTCTCTCTCACCGTCTCTCACCGTCTCTCACCCTCTCTCCCTTCCCTACCAACATCCTGCTGCACGCTATTTCCCGGCTTAGTCTACCTCAGCACAGGGTATTTAAACAAGGTGTAGAAGGGACTGGACTAGGTGGACTCCGGATCGTGGGAAGGGAGAAGCGGAGGAACAACTTGTCTCATGGGGAAAACAAGGGCGGGAAATGTGTCTTCTCTCAGGGGCAAAGTAAGGCATTGAGGGAGATGGAGAGGGTGAATGGAAGGAAGACAAAGGAACACAAAGGAAGAACAAACAACAGCAGACCTGCTAGTCCTTACGAGGCTGTTTGTAACAAGCTACACTAACTATCTAATCAAAGGTGGAAGATGAAGGACAGCAAAGGCGAAGGCTCCTTCCTCCCCACCCCACCATCCCTCCAGTCAAAGCTGACAGGAAAGGAAAAAGAACCATGCAGCATGGAAAAACTGCATGGAAATTATGTAGGAAAGAGGAAAGAACTACCATTACTGCTACCACTAAGCGGGTTACCATTATCATTAGCAAGCGGTCCGATACCACAAGTGAGTGACTTTTTATTATTTACATAGCTAAAAAATTCATTAGGATTAGATTTACTCGTTTCCGCTATATATTCTTCAAGATTTTTATTGCTTTGTTTAATTAATTTCTTGGTTTCGCGGCGAATTCTATCCAACTCTAGTTTGTCAGCCTCACTCTGAGTTGATATGTATCTACTGTATACGCATTTTTTAAGAGATAGGCTATTTTGAATTTCGTTATTCCACCATTTAAATTTCTTTTTAAAAGCTGAACGTCTGTTACGATAGGGTACGCATATGCTTATTGCATTGTTCAATATTGTGGTGAAGGCCCCCCAAGATTTATCAAGGGAAGGGAAGGGAAGGGAAAGGAAGAGAAGAAAAGAGAAGGGATGAGATGGGATAGGCTGGGATGGGATGAGATGGGATGGGATGGGATGGGATGGGAAGGGAAGGGACGGGAAGGGAAGGTAAGGGCAGAGAAGGGAAGAGAAGGAAAGGAAAGGGAAGCAAAGGGAACGGAAGGGAAAGGAAGGAAAGGGAAGGGAAGCGAAGGGAAGGGAAAGGAAGGGAAGCAAATGGAACGGAAGGGAAAGGAAGGAAATGGAAGGGAAAGGGAAGGGAAGGGAAGGAAACATAAGGGAAGGAAACTGTCCCGTCTCGTGGAAAAAGAATGAAAGGGAAGAAGAAGGAGGAAAAGGTGTAAGGGAAGGGAAGCAAAGTGTGTCTTGTCTAGTAAGGAAGGAAAAACATAGAGAGGTAAGGGAATGGAAGGGAGGAAGTGTGCCATGTCTCGCGGGGGAAGTAAGCTAAGGAGAAACACGGATAGGGTAAAGGAAGGAAATGGTGTCTCGTCTCGGGGGAAAGTAAATCAAGGAGGTGTACAGAGGTGAGGAAAGGGAATGTAGGTGTGTTTTGTCTCATGGGGGTGCAGGGGAAAGGGAGGTATATGTATCTTGTATTATATTAAGTCAAGGAGATTTAAAGAGGTGAGGTAAGGGAGTGTAGGTGTGTCTTGTCTCATGAGGGAGGTGAGGTAAGGGAGGGACCTGTATCTTGTCTATGTGGAAGAGAGGAAAGAGATGTGTGGAGAATTATAGGAAGGGAATTGTGCCTTGGAAATGACCAAAAACAAACAGCTATATAAGTCAAGGTGTATGGAGGTAAGGTAGTGTAGGTGTGTCTTGTTTCATGAGGGTGCTGAGGAAAGGGAGGGATGTGCATCTTGCCTTAGCTGGAAGAGAGGGTAGATATGTGTGAAGAATTATGGTAAGGGAAGTGTACCTTGTTTTGTGGGGAAGTGACCAAACCCAAACAGTTATATAAGTCAGGGAGGTGTATGGATAAGGTAGTGTAGGTGTGTCTTGTTTCCTGAGGGGTGCTGAGAAGGGAGGTGTGTGTTATCTTATGTGGAAGAGAGGGGAGATATGTGTGAAGAATTATGGTAAGGGAAGTGTACCTTGTTTTGTGGGGAAGTGACCAAACCCAAACAGTTATATAAGTCAGGGAGGTGTATGTTATCTTATGTGGAAGAGAGGGGAGATATGTGTGAGAATTATGGTAAGGGAAGTGTACCTTGTTTTGTGGGGAAGTGACCAAACCCAAACAGTTATATGCGTTTACTCAGAAATTGCATATATATGAACCCTGAGTAATGAGTCTTCCAAACAAGGGGAGCTCTTTCTTCGTTGAAATTTAAATGGAATTGCTGTCTGTTATGTGAGTGGATAGCCTTAACCCTACCGTGCCTTCCTAACCATAACGCAGACTATATATGTTGACTCAGTAAATTCGGATATGCTTTCGGTAATGCAACTCTTTATATATATTTTTTTTACAACAAAGGAGACAGCTCAAGGGCACAAAAAAAAACAATAAAAAAGCCCGCTACTCGCTGCCCCTACAAAAAAAAAATCAAAAGAGGTGGCCGAAAGGGAGGTCAATTTCGGGATGAGAGGTACTAAATTTTTGCTATAAGTCACAGTCAGAGTTACAGGATATTTGTGGACTCTGTAAATTCAAATATACTTTCGGAAATGCAAGTCTTTATATGCTGAATTTTTGCTATAAGTCACAGCCCATCTCATTTCAATAATTAACCGTGTAGCAGCGACGGGCCAAGTTTGTGCCTTTACCGTGTAGCAGCGACGGGCCAAATTTGTGCCTTTACCGTGTAGCAGCGACGGGCCAAATTTATGCCTTTACCGTGTAGCAGCGACGGGCCAAATTTGTGCCATGATATAAGCCCCCCAAAATAGATGATGCATAAACTGATCACAAATGCTTCGATATATGTTATGAAATGGTTTGTGTGAGTGATTTTTTCTCATTTTTCTCGTTTAGAGGGACCATTAAGAAACATGATCCCCGCTGCTACCGGGTTAATAAGAATGAAAAAAAATGAACTCTGGCGAAACAATCCAAACTCTGCACTGATTCCGTAAAGAAGGAAGGAGCAGAAGCCAAAATAAATAATATATAAATTCAAAAAGTGGAAATTTTGGTTTGTATACTGAAAAAGAAAAAACTAAAAAACGAGAGGTTATAACATCGAAATTTTCTTCCTGACATGGACGAAAAAAGAAAAGAAATTGGGTTCATCTCTCAGCTTTAAACACTGGGCCAGGTGCAAGATTATTAATTCCCGCCAAGCCTGTAAATTCAAGCAGTCACCATTTTCTTTCCCTTTGAAGAATAATTTACCTTCATTTATCAGCTTTAAACACAAGGCTCCCTGTGCACTAATTTAGGGGAGCTCGTAAATAGGTGATGTTATACACCTTGGACAGGTAAAAAAATGGTGACTTACCTGTGAACGTGCGAATGTGTGTGTGTGTGTGTGTGTGTGAGAGAGAGAGAGAGAGAGAGAGAGAGAGAGAGAGAGAGAGAGAGAGAGAGAGAGAGAGAGAGAGAGAGAGAGAGAGAGAGAGAGAGAGAGAGAGAGAGAGAGAGAGAGAGAGAGAGAGAGAGAGAGAGAGAGAGAGAGAGAGAGAGAGGATATATCTGGCACGATTTGAAGCGCCTACGTACATATCCCATCCCGTCTGCACCATTTTTTATTTCTTATTAATTTTAAGCAGTAATTGATCCGGTCTGGCCGTACGGTATACTGCACCGCCCCAGGTAACGAGAGAGAGAGAGAGAGAGAGAGAGAGAGAGAGAGAGAGAGAGAGAGAGAGAGAGAGAGAGAGAGAGAGAGAGAGAGAAAGCAAGGAGAAGTGGTGAAAATTTAATTAAAAGCATATACATACTCTTCCCCTAACCCCCTTTCCTTCCCCCTCCCTCTCCATTCCCCTTTTTCTCCCCTCCACTTTCCCTCTCCTTCTCTCTCCTTCCTCTCCCAACTTCCTTTCCCCTCACATTTCCCTCCCCTCTCGCCCCCTTCCTCACCTTCCCCTTCTCTCCCCCCCTCCCCCCCCCCTCTCACCTGCATACTACCCACCTGAGATTACAATAAGGAATTAATGAAGCAAGATTATTCCGTTTTCGGTTCGCGGGATGGTTCTCAGGGCAGACTATACTATAACGCACACAAAAGAATTTCATTACAGGTAACAACAACCCCAAAAAACAAATACACGATAGTTACATGAATATTACAGGACGCTCGGTATTATTAATCTATTCCACTGACTGTATTATAAAAGTGGAGGTAAATATGTGAGTTCTCTTTTTTTTTTTTAGGGGTAGTTCATGTAAAAGGTTCATGATTATAATCCGACACACACACACACACACACACACACACACACACACACACACACACTGGAGCACACACAAGCACGCACACACACTACACTTAAATAGACAGAATAATCATATAAGCTTTATGCTGTTGAATTATCCTCGCAAATAAAAAAATAAATACCTAAATACCCAATCCAAATATAAATATTCAAACATGTAAATCTATCGTTAAAAATAAATAAATAAATTACACGCCAAAATAAATACAGGCGTCCATACATACATACATACATACAGACAGACAGACAGACGTTCACCGGTAATTAGCTTCCGTCAAGGTGCGTCAGAATAGTGAAACAAGCGGTCACACTTTCACTTTTCTTCTCAGGTGACACAGGGGAGAGCTCGACACACCTGTACCAATTAATGCTTTCTTCTTTACGGGCTCCAGGTGCGAGAGAGAGAGAGAGAGAGAGAGAGAGAGAGAGAGAGAGAGAGAGAGAGAGAGAGAGAGAGAGAGAGAGAGAGAGAGAGAGAGAATGTAATGAGTGCACAGAGAACTTATGTTTATTACAACGAATGTGCGAAGTAACAATTAGGTACGAGGGTTAATGTTACGTGTGTGTGTATGTGTGTGTTTGTGTGTGTGTGTGTGTGTGTGTGTGTGTGTGTGTGTGTGTGTGTGTGTGTAATTATGAAAGCTACCCGAAGGCCATTCCATCTCGACATTATTATTATTATTATTATTATTATTATTATCTCCATTATCATAAATACAAATTACACTAGAGCGCTTCGTCCATTTAGGAGCCCAAAACAAAACTATTATGATATCAAGCTTTAAAACACTGCAAGCCTTTGAGTCGTAAAGAGACGCACAACAGTTTTATGAAAAGGAAATTATTATTCGAGGAGTCAATATTTATGTAGCCGCTGTCTCTGAATGTTTAGAGTCTTGGTTTTGCACGTGTTTTATTTTTTTTAATATTCCTGTCTCGTTTTTACATAATGTTTACACTCCACTCTGCAATAAAGCAACAGAAATAACGTGTTTAGTAATTACATGAACGAAATATGTAGACACGAATTAATGAAGCAATGAGAGAAAGAGAGAAATAGAAATAAAGAAATAGAAAGAGACATTTGTTTTCAATACTCTGAATATAAGCAACAGAAATCATTCGTTTGCTAAATACATGAACAAAATAAGAAGACAAACAAATGAAAGTGATAAAGACGGAAAGGGAAGGAAAGGAAGGTATAGAAAGAAAGAACGACACATGTTTATACTCCTCTGAATATAAGCAACATAAATAATTCGTTTGCTAAATACATGAACAAAATAAGAAGACAAACAAATGAAAGTGATAGAGACGGAAAGGTAAGGAAAGGAAGGTATAGAAAGAAAGAACGACACATGTTTATACTCCTCGGAATATAAGCAACAGAAATCATTCGTTTGCTAAATACATGAACAAAATAAGAAGACAAACAAATGAAAGTGATAAAGACGGAAAGGGAAGGAAAGGAAGGTATAGAAAGAAAGAACGACACATGTTTATACTCCTCTGAATATAAGCAACAGAAATAACTTGCTTTCTAATTATATGAGCACAATATAGAGACAAATAAATGAACGAGAAATATGAGAGCGAGAGAGAAAGTGAGGCGTAGTATGTTTACACTCCTCTGCATAAAAGCAACAAAAGCAATGTGTTTCGAAATAATATAAATACAACAGACATAAATAAAGGAAAGAGAAAGAGAAAGAAAACAGAAACATAAGTTTACCTCCCTGTAAAAAAAAAAAATATGCATCATAATTACACAAATGAAATACAGACACGAATTACAAGGAAAGAGAGAAAGATAAGAGAAAAAAAGAGAGATAAATTCACACTCCTACTTAAAAGCAGCACAAGAAATATATGCTTTGTAATTACTTAAATAAAATATGCAGACATATCAAAAGGAGAGAGAGTAAGATAAGAGAAAGAGATAAATTCACACTATTCTATTTAAAAGCAGCACAGGAAATATATGTGCTTTGTAATTACATGAATAAAATATATAGACACATGAAAAGGAAAGAGAGAAAGATAAGAGAAAGAAAGAAAAAATAAGTTTACACTCCTGTTTAAAAGCAAGACAAATAACATGCGTCGTTAATTACATAAATAACACACAGAAACACACAAATATAGGAGAAAGAAGGAAAGAAAGAAAGAAAGAAAGAAAGACATAACTGCACTCTTCTGTTTAAAGGCAAGACGAAAAACAAGCTTCGTTAATTACATAAATAACATACAGAAATAACAGAGAAAGAAAGAAAGAAAGAAAGACATAACTGTACCATTCTGTTTAAAGGGCAAGACAAACAACATATTTAATAATTACATAAATATAATGAAGAAACAAATAAAAGGTAAAACAGAAAGATGAGAGAGAGAAAAGAAAGACATGTTTACACTCCTCGTCTAAATGCAAGACAAAATATCATGCTTCGTAAATACATAAATAAACACATAAGACACAAACGAGAGAGAGAGAGAGAGGGAGAGAGAGAGAGAGAGAGAGAGAGAGAGAGAGAGAGAGAGAGAGAGAGAGAGAGAGAGAGAGAGAGAGAGAGAGATTGCTTATTAACATATTAACATATTTACAAAGACAACAAAGAAAAAAAATTACAGTGGTATAATTCTTGTCCATTAAGCTCCGGGCTTCTTATGGACGCTGTGCAGAGAGAGAGAGAGAGAGAGAGAGAGAGAGAGAGAGAGAGAGAGAGAGAGAAAGCAACCCAACGCCATGTGCTGTACTTACATTATCGCCAAGCACCGCCGAGCTCCTTGCCCTGACTCACTAATTCCTCGCAAAGCCGCTCGCTGAAAGGGAGAAGAAAACCACTGAGAGGAGGAACCAAAACGAGGCAAATAAGAAGACAAAACAGGGAAAACAAGACGCTCACGAACCCTGCGCCATTAAAACTTAAAAACATTAATATTACCTCGGTGTCTTGGCTAAAAGGTCTTAACTACGAAACAGGTGGATTGGGTTTTTGTGTGTTTTCTCCGTCTTAAATGCTCGCTTCTTACTTTGCTCTGGAGGAAAGTGGAGGACAGAGCTGGAAAGAGGATTGTGGAAGCATTAGATGGAGTTAGGTATTAGGCTACGAGTGACAGGAGGCTACAGGGAAACACTTGGAACATACACCAATGAAAGCTTCTTGACAGTATTATAATCCTACCTGTCCTTTGGTTCATATAGTTGTTGTAAGTCTAAACTGGAAGGAATATACTCGATAACTCCACAAAGGTTTTCATGCAGTTCTGTTGTATTTGTCTTCGTGTAAATTTCACTTCTCTCTCTGGTTCATAATCATGTCTGTCCTTTCGTTCATATAGTTGCTGTAAGTCTGGTTTAAGTAATTATGAGTAAACTGGAATATACTCGATAACTCCACCAAAGTTCTCATGCACTTCCGTTGTCTTTGTCTTTCTGTAAATTTCACTTCTCTCTCCGGTTCATAATTTTGTACTTTTGCGTAATTTCAATAATAAAATAAAAGTAGGCGAAGAGGAACATACCCGAACATTGTACAAAGGTTTTAATGAATCTATGTTGCCCTGTAATTTTGTTTAGTGTCTTGATATAAACTTCATTGAATAATCTGGTTCATAATAATAATACCAAATGTAGGCTATGTTGAAAATTTAGCACCAAAAGTAGGCTATGTTGTAAATTAATACCAAAAGTAGGCTATGTTGAAAATTTAATGCGAAAAGTAGGCTATGTTGAAAATTTAATGCGAAAAGTAGGCTATGTTGAAAATTTAATACCAAAAGTAGGCTATGTTGAAAATTTAATGCGAAAAGTAGGCTATGTTGAAAATTTAATACCAAAAGTAGGTTATGTTGAAAATTTAATACCAAAAGCAGGCTATGTTGAAAATACTCCAAAATTGCACCAAAGTTTTCATGGTCATCAGTTCCTCGTGTCTCATTATTTTAGTAGTGTGTTATGAAAATGTAAGTAATGTAAGTATGATAAGTAAGGAATATCTTATAGTAATGTAGGCGGAAGTGCAATATGACTAGGCTACGGAAATAACCAGATACCATTCCTCATGATTAAGATGCCTCATATACGTTTATAGCCAGGGTCACTGTGAGGTAAATAAGCTAAAACGACACTCTAAATATTTATATATGGAAAATGCATGTGATAAATGTGCACGTATAAATATTTAAATACGAATACCCGATTGGACATCCATTAAAATCATAACAGGGGAACATTTTTACTTAGTTCAGCTCGTGCAGATAAATTACGAATGAACGTCACCACCGGCATGTCAGCGGAGCCATAAATAAGATGAGCCTCGGCATGAACCAATAAAACAAATAAATAAATAAAATCTCATGTGCGCGAAAAATTCATCCGCCCCGCGTCATGGCTGGGCGGCCGCGTCACACCCCGGAGGCAGCACCAGGAACGTGGAGCGTCATAAAGTAGTGCCGCGGATCACACTCCACCAATAACGACAATAACGTCATGGAAAACGATAACAAAGGGACGGGATGTATGTGGATGGCTGGGGTCAACAAAAACCGCTGCTCTCCATCACTGAATATTTAACACCCGCGGCCGCTCGCTACCAAATAAACTCTTCTGACATCCCAAAGTAAAGAGTTAGTGCAGGATTTAACTTTATTGAAACGGAAGAGGATGATAAATAACCACCAATGAAAAATTACAAACATGAAATATATACTAAACCTACATGGCAAAACTTATATATACCTTCAAAGGGCCGTAAAACCATTAATAAACACCTGTATCGAGTCCACAAAACAAAAAATACCAACCAAATATTGCAACGTAGCCTAAACAGACAGCAGGTTACCCTCAAAACGATGCCCCAGCCCCTATAAATGACGGCTTATCTCTCCTTCCCACTGCCTCATCTCACAAAACTAAATAAATAAGACCAAACATTGTAACGTAGCCTAAACGCATAGCAGACGACCCTCAAATGGTACCCAAGCTCTAATAAATGACAATCTAGCCCCGTCCTACCCCCAAAGCCCCCAGGAATGTAAGGTAGCCCCAGTAAAACCTTAAGGAGCCCCAACCACACCGTCAGGGCAGGAACTTAAATGACTGAACAGCAACAAATGAGACATGGGACGATTTAGCCGTGACATATGGGGTGTGTCTGGCCTCAGCGGCGCCAAAGGGGATCATTTTTGCTTAGCACGACGGACAAGGCCAAAAGAGAAGCGCGTGGAGAAATTAGAGGCAGTAAATCTCGTCCTCTTTCACCCAAGCGAGTCGCCATATCCTCACCAAAGCCCAGAAATTTCAAACAATATTTCTTGCTTCCCTTTACTATTCCTGCGTTCCTCGGCTCTGCGCAGCAACACGGTGGCTCGCTAAACATAAAGGCAGCCAGGGAGAGCCATACAACGCCAGCATGTGTTATTAAAGGCACTAAAACACGTTCCCTTGCACCCATACACCACCACCACCACCACCCAGCGCGGAGCAAGTGAACTTTAAACCGTCATTTCTCGCTTCCGTTTCGCATCCCCGCGTTCCCCGTCTCCCTGAGGTATCATGGAGGTTCGCTGAAGATAAAGGACGCTATGGAAGAGCCACACACAGCCAGAGCGTGATATTAAAGGCACTAAAATCCGGTTCCTTTCACCCAAACATGCCGCCGCCATTACCAGCCAGACCGAAGCATGTGAATTTTAAACCGCCATTTCTCCCTTCCGTCTATCATCCCCGCGTTGCCCGGCTTCGTGGAGTATTATGGAGGTTCGTATAAGATAAAGAGCACCACGGAAGAGCCCCACACCGCCAGCTTAAGCCCCAAAACCGCCTTACCGATGCTGGAAGTCTGTCACGTGTCCCACCACTCGCAATGTCAACACGAATGTCTGGGAAGCACCAATGCCAAACTATTGTATTTGTATTATTCACCACATATTGTATTTACCGGGATTCGACACTTAACTATGGCAAAAAGACACCAGTAACTATAAATGAATCTAGGTACTGGAGTGCAGGGGGGAGTTTTTAGGCGGGAAATCGTGAAATATAAGAGGCTGAGTACGAGTATCTGGCAACGCTGCTGGCAAGTGTTCGCGGACAGCCGCCTTCGCCATCCGGATTCTGGCACAGTGTTTGTTTATCGTAACTCGAGCGTGACGCGAGCTTTTGGGTTTTATGTACGAGTTTACTGAGATTCCATGCTGCAGGAGAAGTGTTTATTGGTGCAGAGGGAGAGGGAGGGAGAATACGTATAAGAGGAGACAGCGGAGACCATTCCTTCATTTTTTTTTTTTTTTTACAACAGAGGAGGCAGCTCAAGGGCACAGAAAAAAAAACAATAATAAAAAAAGCCCGCTAATCGCTGCTCCCATAAAAGTAGGCTATGTTGTATTTCTTTATCGTAACTCGAGCATAACTGAAGTTTTTGGAATTTATGTACGAGTTTACTGGACATTTCGTGCTCGAGGAGAACCGATTGCAATGATACAGAGGGAGAGGAAGGAAGAGTATAGGCCTATATTCTTAAACATCTCAGCGCCCAAGCACACGTATTCGACACGGTTTTGTAGGAGTTTTGGGCATTTCCATGGATAGTTTGATGACCCTGATGGTAGTGTGAGTCTTCTTCGGCATCAAGAATCTTAAAAAAACACAAATTGGAATCGGACTGACCTCCTTTGTGGCCTTAGGAAGTACTTGTGAGAGCGGAAGGATTAGTGTTTTGAATGATACAGAGAGAGAGAGAGAGAGAGAGAGAGAGAGAGAGAGAGAGAGAGAGAGAGAGAGAGAGAGAGCATGGGGTAGAGAGGCGCCCGGAGTAAAGGGTGAATGATGGTTTTGAGGCTTGGGCACGGTAGAGAACGGGAAATCTGCACCGTTTTCTCTTTTTCTGGCAGCCTGTTGTTTTGATTCGCAGCATGGCGGAAAGGAAGATTGGACACGGCCAGTAAACAAGGCTCGACAGGGGGACTGAAGCAATAAACACACACACACACACACACACACACACACACACACACATTCCCTACACCAGCTGTCGAATCTCTCTATCACCCATACACACACAAACACACACATACGCACACATACACAGAGATCGAGTTACACAAGACGCTGGTTCCGGTTGTTGCAATAGTAGTAGTAGTAGTAGTAGTAGTAGTAGTAGTAGTGGTGGTGGTGGTGGTGGAATTGGTGTCATATTCTGTTTCTGGTGACGGTCTTTCAATACCTAAGCAGTCTACCCTCTTCCTCCTCCTCCTCCTCCTCTACCTTCATCTTCTCTTCCTCCTCCTCCTCATGTTTCTCCTCCATCAACGGCTGGGTCAAACAACACCCATGGAATGATAAACTCTCTCTCTTAGGTCATTACTCACACTATTTCACACGATATAAGGTCATTAAGGCAAGGATAAGCAATACCAAAGCTCATTACCAGCGCCATTAACATAATTATGGCAAAAAGGCTGCAATATACGCCATCAATGCACAAATTGGCAGAGAAAATTGTCACTTTATATCGTTTGGGCCTGCTCTCTCTCTCTCTCTCTCTCTCTCTCTCAATCGATTTCCACCGTACAACATCGCCGTCCAATAAGAAGATTAAGGGAAAGACAATAATAATAATAATAATAATAATAATAATAAGAAGAAGAAGAAGAAGAAGAAGAAGAAGAAGAAGAAGAAAAAGAAGTAGAAGAGACAAATAAAGAAAGATGAGGAAAAAGAAGAAGAAGAAGAAGAAGAAAAGAACAACAAACAACAACAACAACAACAACAACAACAACAACAAGAGCAAGAAGAAGAAGAAAAAAAGAAGAAAGACGAAGAAAAAGAAGAGAAAGAAAATGAAGGATGATGAGAAGAAACTTTTTTTTTAATTTCAATGCCATTTTTGAGAAGCAATGAACTTTTACTTCCTCCCTCAGATAATTAGATTTCTCATTTATTCCATTCTTATACCCATTTACGATTTTCCATTTCCTTCCTCTCAATCTTTCCCTCTAATATTTCTTCCTTTCTCCCTTTTTCTTCTTTCCTTTCTTTCTCCTCTCCTTCCTCCTCATCTCTCAACCTTTCCCTCCATTATTTCTTCCTTTCTCCCTTTTCCTCCTTCTCTTTCTTTCTCCTCTTCTTGGTCCTCATTTTTAAACCTTTCTCTCCTCATTATTTCTTCCCTTCTATGCTTTTCTTCATCTTATTTTCCTCCTTCCATTTCTTTCCCCTCTTTCCTTATCTCTCACCTAACCGTTCTCATTTTTTTCTTCCTTTCTGCTCTGCTTTTCTTCATCTTTTTTCTCCCTCCTCATCTCTCACTTTCCCTCCTCATTACTTCTTCCTTTCTCCTATGCTTTACTTCACCCCTTTTCTCCTTCTCTCTCTTTCTCCTCTCCTTCCCCCTCATCTCTCCCGTTTCTCCGGAATAAAAAGACACAAGAACTTCATTTACTGATTGAATCGTTTGCTATGAGATTACGGAGAAGGAAGGAAGGGAAGGGAGGGAAGGAAGATCGAGAGAAAGAAGGGAGGGAGAAAAAGAGATTACGAAGGTGGGATTGAGAGGAAGGAAGATGAAGAAAGAAAGAAGGAAGGGAAGTGAAGTATTGATAGTGGTAGCAAAGGAAGATAGGAAGGAGTGAAGGAAAAGAGAAGGTAGAAAGGGAGGATAGATAAGAAGATTGAGAGATGGAAAGAAAGGAAGAGAGAAGAAAGGGAGAGAAAGAGTCGACCATTAAGAAGCTGGAAAGAGAGAAAAGGGAGAAAAAGGAGACAAACAAAGAGGCAATAAAATAAAGTAGGAAGGAGTGGAGGAAGGAAAGAAAATGGAGTGAGGGAAAAAAAAGGAAAACGGGGAAAGAGATGAAGATAAAGAGGTGGGGATAATGGCAGTGTGGAAAGGAGGAGGGAGAAGAGGAAGGGGAGGAGGAGGAGGAGAGAGAGGAAGAGGAGGAGGAGGAGAGAGAGGAAGGGGAGGAAAGGAAAGACGTGTGAGAGGAACGAAACTAATAAACTCGAAAGGAAAAATGTGATAAAAAGGTGGAAATTGAGACGAAAAAGACGACGGAATCAAAGAGGAAAAGAATAGTGAAAGAAAAACTGATAAAAAAGGAAGAGAAAAAAAAAGAAAATAGTTATGAGGAAGAATAAAAGGATGAAGGTAAAGAAGGAAACGCGGAGGGAGCGAATGAAAATAAGTAAAGAGAACAGAAATAGACAAAAAAAAAAAAAATTAGAATTGGAGTTGGTGAAATTTGTGAAGATTATGAAGCAAGAAGAGAAATAAGCGAATGAGGGAAGAAGTATGCGGAGAAGGAAGGAAATAAACGAAGGAAATAGAGAAGAAAAAAGAAAAAAAATTAAAGAAGATAGAAAAAAAGAAGGAAGGAGAGAAAAAAAGGAAGATGGAAGGAAAGAAGGAAGCAGAAAAAGGAAGAGAAAATAAATAAATATACAAGGAAAATAATGAAAATAAGAAAGAAAATATAGAAACTTAAAAAAGAAAGAAAGCGAAAGAATGAATGAATAAAAAAATAAATGAGTTAAAGAAGGAAGGATGAAACGAAATAACAAAGAAAGTAAAATAGAAAGGAAGGAAAAAGGAAGGAAATTAAAACGAACGAACAAAAAAATGAAAGAAGGAATTAAATAAACGAAGCCAAAACAGAAACAAAACAAAAAATAGCAAAACGAAACGGAGGAAGGGACTAACGACCGAAGGAAGGAAGGAAGGAAGGAAGGAAGCAGGAAACCACCACAGTCAGCCAGTTAAAGAGTTGAGGCCATAACCACCTGTCAGATTTTAATAATTAATAAACCTCGCGCTGAGCACCTGACGGGGGAGAGAGCGAGCGAGAGAGGGAGACTGCGGGAGAGAGGAAGGGAAAGAGAAATAGGAGAGAAAGGAAAATAGAAAAAGGAAATTAATGAAGCGTTTTAAAATGTGTTGGAGATAATTAAAAGAGCAGGGAGCAAGGGGAAAGGTGGAGGAAAGAAGGAAAGAGAAAGAATGAGTTAATAATGTAAAAAGGAAAGAGAGAGAATTATGAAGAAAATCCCCTCAAGACAGAGAGACAGACAGACAGACGAAGAGGAAATACAGACCAGCCAACCCAAACCATTTACTGAACCACTTCCATTTTCGTTTTTTTTCTCTCTATCTATCTATCTCTCCCTTTCTTCCTCCTCTGCTTCATCCTGGCGAGATTTGAGCCTAATTGACCGAAGAATGAAACATGGCGTGGATGCAAGGAAAAGAAAATTGAGGCAGGAAAAAAAGGGAAACTGAAGAAAAGAAAAAAATAAGAAAGAAAATTATACGGACTAATAAATAAATAAAAATAGATTGATAGGCAAAAAGACAAAGATAAATAGTAGATAGATAGTCACAGAGGAAGATAGATAAGTAAACATATATACAATTTTACAGATAGCGATAGATAGACAGATAGCGAGAGAGATATTGATAGCTTGGTAGATAGAGGCAGACAGACAGACAGACAGATTGATGAATAGCTACAAATGCATCGAAAAAAAAATGACAGGTACATAAATATAAAGGTAGATAGACAGACAGGCAGATAAATAGATAGATGGACAGCAACAGAGATGGACTGATAGATAAGGAGAAAAAAAAATCGATAGACAGTTAGAGAGAGGAAGAGAAAGCAAATAGAAATAAAAGAGAGAAAGAATGGATACAAAAAAAACACACACACAAAAAAAAAACGGAGGGGAGAGGGAAACAAGGAGGATGAAATATCGAACGAGGGAGAAAGAATTGCAAGGTAAAGGAAAGGAAAATAAAAACAAAGAGCAATAAAAAATGGTTCTCGCTTCTCCGGGTGTCAGGAAGTTGATGAAAAAAATCTATATATAAAAAAAAGATGAAAAAAATACGGTGGAATATTTCTTTCGTCCGTCCTTCCCTTGTATCTTGTCGGCTCTCGAGTGAAATCAATTAGAAGGAACGAATAAAGAATTGAAGAAAAAAAATGTTCTGGAGTATTACAAAGGAAACTGACACTTCCAGATTTCAATTTCAGAGTGACACAAAAAAGTATAAATGAAATAAATCAGTGAATATAATAAAGGAATAAGGATTTGAAAGAGGACGTTATGGAAGATTTTAAAGGAAACTGACACTTCCAGATTTCAATTTCAGAGTGACACAAAAAAGTATAAATGAAATAAATCAGTGAATATAATAAAGGAATAAGGATTTGAAAAGATGACGTTTTGGAACATTATAAAGGAAAGTGACACACAAATAGTATATGGTTGAGTAATGAGAAATTAATGATTATAATAAGAAAAATGAATTAAATTGATGAGAAAAGGATGTTTTGTAATAATATAATAAAAAAAATGACACAGATATTGCAAATTCATAATAGTGGAACAAAAAAAAAAATACGTATATGAAATTAATCAATGAACATAATAAGGACTTGAAAAAAAGAATCAAGTGATATATTAAGGATGTTCTGCAGTAATATAATAATAATAATTGACACAGAGTTCAATTTCATGGCGGCGTAAAAAGAGTATATGATATAAATTTACGTGTATTTATAATAATGAATAAAGACCTGAAAAAAAAGATGATCTGCAATAATATCATAAAGGAAATCGACACTTAAGACAGATTTCAATATCACTGTCGAATAAAACAAGACAATCAAAACCACAACACTATCGCAAAACCAAACTTACACTAATGAAACCGAAAGACTTAAAACCAAATTAGGGAAGAGAAAAACAGATAAGACAAAAAAAAGTAGGCGTGGTCCATATTTGTCTAAACGATTTCAAGGCCGGAGGAAGAAGCGACGAGTAGACTGATGGAGAGTCGCGCAAACAAAAAACGACCCCACGCCAGCCTGTACTAAGGGCGGGTTTACACGGGTTTACGCAGGCCTTGGGAGGTTTACATTGTCAGCCCTCTTTGTCTGGTTTAGCCGCCGGGATGATTTCTCTCTCTCTCTCTCTCTCTCTCTCGGTACATAAAGCAGAATCTGGATACGATATTATTCTGAGAGAGAGAGAGAGAGAGAGAGAGAGAGTGTGTGTGTGTGTGTGTGTGTGTGTGTGTGTGTGTGTTGTCAATGTTCTTTGCCTCGAAGGTTTTATATTATGCAAATGTTTCCATCAAAAGTATTATCAGTGTGAAGAAAGTTTGTTGCCGCTTTTCACATTGTTTCAACGGGACTTTTTTAATATATTCATTTGCAGCGTGGAAAGTTGTCGGTACATTGTTCCTTTTTACTAAACGAAAGACAGAAAATATAAATCTCCATAATATGAGTTAAAATAAATAGCTGACAGTATACAAAGGAACACACACACACACACACACACACACACACACACACACACACACACACACACACACACACACACACACACACACACACACACACACACACACACACACACACACACACACATATACACTGACAACTTAGGAATTAAATGGTATGTGATAAAAATGTGATAATTAAACGGCTCTTACATTACGATCTTCTCTCAGTCGTGTAATATAGAAGTACACACACACACACACACACACACACACACACACACACACACACACACACACACACACACACACCAACTTCCCTGAGCCAAGCATTCCGTTCTGCGTGAAACTCCAACACCTCAGCGCAACACCAAACTTTCCCAATAAAACCTCGAAGATCTTTCCCTCTCTCACCTTCCCCTTGAATAAGAAAAAAAGGAACTAAACGGAGGTATATAAACATAAATAGTACTAAGCCTGTCAGCCTCACACACACACACACAATAAAAAAAAGATTCAATATAAAAAACTATCATAAAAAAAACTGTTTACATCACCGCATAGAAAGTACAATAAATAAATAAATAAACACACTAAACGCCAATAATAACCTAAAAAAAAACAAGAGCACTAAAGTAACCTCAAAGTGAAAAAAGAAAAAAAAATACACTAAACGCCGCTGGCCACACACACGCACGCACACACATAAAACCTAAAACACAAGCCTAAAAAATAAAAAATATATAAAAAATGAAAAAAACACTCCCACACCGTTCCTCATGTATGTGTGGGCGCAACACCTGTAGTATGACGACCCGCGTAACGACAGGTGTTTCTTTTTACGGCAAACGGGAAAACCATCAATGAGAAAAAAAAATGGGGTAAAAACAAAATGCCACAAACACTATATCCATCCAAAAAATAAAAAGGATACTATAGCTGCTAAAAAGAGTTATCAGTATTAGTTAGAGATGGGGTCTTGATACTCCCTCATGATAGCGTTTAAATCCTCTTCTGAACCGCTTAATCCTCTTCTAAACCTCTTAATCCTCTTCTAAACCTATTAATCCTCTTCTATACCTCTTAATCCTCTTCTATACCTCTTAATCCTCTTCTATACCTCTTAATCCTCTTCCATTTCCTTTTAAGAGGTTTAGAAGAGGATTAAGAGGTTTAGAAGAGGAGTAAACCTTTCCATACGGTACTGAAAGGGCTAAGGCGAAGGAAGTATATATATAAAAGGGTAATGCATTGTTAATTAGTGATAGGGATGAAGGTAAAAGACGGACGCGACAGAAACGAAAGGAGAAATGACTTGATGAAAATGGATCGAGAAAATGGGACAGAAAAAAATAAGGGGTAACAAAAAGAAATAAAAAGTGTGGAAGGTAAAAGAAAACGAAGGAACGAAGAGGAAAAACAGAAGATAAAATAAGGGATAAGGAAAGGAAAAAAAGTATGAAAGGTAAAAGAAAACGAAGGAACGTATAGGAAAAACAGAAGATAAAATAAGGGGTAAGAAAAATAAATAACAAGTATGAAAGATAAAAGAAAACGAAGGGAATGAATAAGAAAAAACAGAAGATATTGTTGAAAGAGGTCAGAAAGGAAAGGAAATGATAGCAACAATATATATCGTCACCGTATCAAAGCAAGGAAGATATCAAAGGCTTATGCAAATGTGAGAAGCAAGAGGATATGAAAATAACACACGAAAACATAAGCGTGTTTCAAATATATAGTGAACAGTTATTGGTTTTGGCACGAAGGAAGAACGTCACTATACCATCGCAAGGAAGATATCAAAGGGAAATGTGAGGAGAAAGAGGAAATTAGAATAACACACAAAAGCAGAGGTGCGTTTGAAATATATAGTGAATAGTTGCTGATATCGGCACCACTGAAGAATATCGTAACAACATTATCGCAAGTAAGATATGAATGACTTAAAACAAATGAAAGGAGCAAGAGGAAATGAATGAGTTTGAATTAGTGCTTAAAAATACTTTGACCATTAATTTCTGTCCGAGCGAAATACAAAACTCATCACTGTATCACCAAAAGAAAGATATCAAAGGCTTCTACATATATGAGAAGCAATTAGGAATGAAAATAACTGACAAGGACATTAATGTGTTTTAGAAATGTACTGAATAGGTTTTGATATCGGCACGGACACAGTATATAAAGCGCTAACATATCACCGTAAGAAATTCATCAAAAGGCTTCTACAAAATTTAATGTGAGGTGCAGGTGAATATTCAGGTAACACACGAGGAACACTAAATATTATTCTAACCACACACCTGCTCGTGGGTATTAAAGCGCTCATGGTCCTCAAAACCCGAATATGAACTAAATTGACATTGCTTACCCGGAACAAAGGGATTAAAGGCTTCTGCAAATACAAGACACATAATGAAAACAACAACAGCAGAATATGAACGGAATACACTAAAAATACACACACACACACACACACACACACACACACACCAGGCCCCTGAACCCTTACTAAAACTATATAAAAAAACACGAACTATTAATAAAACTGACTCCGTGTTGCACGACTAAAAAAAAACATCAGATAACGAATACTTGAAACTGTACCAGAATAGCCGTGTGCTAGGCTATATATACACGACAGACTTGACTTTGTGGAAATTTATACAGATCAAAACATACGTAGGTGCTATAAGGCAATATATATACACAACTCAATCCCCTTAGCAAAACTATGAATATATGAAGTTACACGAAGGCGGTTACACTGGAAATAGGCATACATTGGTACTTGAAAATAACCAGAATTCCCTTTTTTACGCATTCGAAACAGTCAGATGCTAGGCTATATATATGCAAGAGATTAAATAGTCATACATTGGCCCATGAAAATAACCAGAATTCCATTTTTTACGCATTCAAAACAGGCAGATGCTAAGCTATATATATGTAAGAGATTTCCCTTTACAGAAACAATATCAATAGACCTTCCCCTATCCACCAGTCCCATTACCAACCCTTCCCCTATCCACCAGTCCCATTACCAACCCTTCCCCTATCCACCAGTCCCATTACCAACCCTTCCCCTATCCACCAGTCCCATTACCAATCCTTCCCCTATCCACCAGTCCCATTACCAATCCTTCCACTATCCACCAGTCCCATTACCAATCCTTCCTCTATCCACCAGTCCCATTACCAATCCTTCCCCTATCCACCAGTCCCATTACCAACCCTTCCCCTATCCACCAGTCCCATTACCAATCCTTCCCCTATCCACCAGTCCCATTACCAATCCTTCCCCTATCCACCAGTACCATTACCAACCCTTCCCCTATCCACCAGTCCCATTACCAATCCTTCCCCTATCCACCAGTCCCATAACCAACCCTTCCCCTATCCACCAGTCCCATAACCAAACCTTCCCCAATCCACCAGTCCCATTACCAACCCTTCACCTATCCACCTGTCCCATTACCAACCCTTCCCCTATCCACCAGTCCCATTACCAATCCTTCCCCTATCCACCTGTCCCATTACCAATCCTTCCCCTATCCACCAGTCCCATTACCAACCCTTCCCCTATCCACCTGTCCCATTACCAATCCTTCCCCTATCCACCAGTCCCATTACCAACCCTTCACCTATCCACCAGTCCCATTACCAATCCTTCCCCTATCCACCAGTCCCATTACCAATCCTTCCCCTATCCACCATTCCCTTACCAATCCTTCCCCTATCCACCAGTCCCATTACCAATCCTTCCCCTATCCACCAGTCCCATTACCAACCCTTCCCCTATCCACCAGTCCCATTACCAACCCTTACCCTATCCACCAGTCCCATTACCAACCCATCCTCTATCCACCAGTCCCATTACCAATCCTTCCCTATCCACCAGTCCCATTACCAATCTTTCCCTATCCACCAGTCCCATTACTAACCCTTCCCCTTTCCACCAGTCCCATTACCAATCCTTCCCCTAAACACCAGTCCCATTACCAACCCCTTCCCTATCCACCAATCCCATTACCAATCCTTCCTCTATCCACCAGTCCCATTACCAATCCTTCCCCTATCCATCAGTCCCATTACCAAACCTTCCCCTATCCACCAGTCCCATTACCAATCCTTCACCTATCCACCAGTCCCATTACCAATCCTTCCCCTATCCACCAGTCCCATTACCAACTCTTCCCTTATCCACCAGTCCCATTGCCAACCCTTCCCCTATCCACCAGTCCCATTACCAACCCTTCCCCTATCCACCAGTCCCATTACCAATCCTTCCCCTATCCACCAGTCCCATTACCAACCCTTCCCCTATCCACCAGTCCCATTACCAACTCTTCCTTTACCCACCAGTCCCATTACCAATCCTTCCCCTATTCACCAGTCCCATTACCAGTCCTTCCCCTATCCACCAGTCCCATTACCAACCCTTCCCCTATCCACCAGTCCCATTACCAATCCTTCCCCTATCCACCAGTCCCATTACCAATCCTTTCCCTATCCACCAGTCCCATTACCATCCTTTCCCTTATCCACCAGTCCCATTACCAATCCTTCCCCTATCCACCAGTCCAATTACCAACCCTTCCCTTATCCACCATTCCCATTACACACCCGTAACCTATCCACCAGTCCCATTACAAGACCTTCCCTATCCACCAGTCTCATTACCAATCTTTCTCCTATCCACCAGTCCCATTACCAACCATTCTCCTATCCACCAGTCCCATTACCAACCCTTCCCCTATCCACCAGTCCCATTACCAATCCTTCCCCTATCCACCAGTCCCATTACCAACCCTTCCCCTATCCACCAGTCCCATTACCAACCCTTCCCCTATCCACCAGTCCCATTACCAACCCTTACCCTATCCACCAGTCCCATTACCAACCCTTCCCCTATCCACCAGTCCCATTACCAATCCTTCCCCTATCCACCAGTCCCATTACCAATCATTTCCCTATCCACCAGTCCCATTACCAACCCTTCCCCTATCCACCAGTCCCATTACCAATCCTTCCCCTATCCACCAGTCCCATTACCAATCCTTCCCCTATCCACCAGTCCCATTACCAATCCTTCCCCTATCCACCAGTCCAATTACCAATCCTTCCACTATCCACCAGTCCCATTACCAACCCTTACCCTATCCACCAGTCCCATTACCAACTCTTCCCCTATCCACCAGTCCCATTACCAATCCTTCCCATATCCACCAGTCCCATTACCAATCCTTCCCCTATCCACCAGTCCCATTACCAATCCTTCCCCTATCCACCAGTCCCATTACCAATCCTTTTCCTATCCACCAGTCCCATTACCAATCCTTCCCTATCCTCCAGTCCCATTACCAACCCTTCCCTATCCACCAGTACCATTACCAATCCTTCCCCTATCCACCAGTCCCATTACCAATCCTTCCCCTATCCACCAGTCCCATTGCCAACCCTTTCTCTATCCACCTGTCCCATTACAAACCCTTCCCTTATCTACCAGTCCCATTACCAATCCTTCCCCTATCCACCAGTCCCATTACCAACCCTTCCCCTATCAACCAGTCCCATTACCAATCCTTCCTATATCCACCAGTCCCATTACCAACCCTTCCCCTATCCACCAGTCCCATTACCAATCCTTCCCCTATCCACCAGTCCCATTACCAACCCTTCCCTATCCACCAGTCCCATTGCCAATCCTTCCCTATCCACCAGTCCCATTACCAATCCTTCCCCTATCCACCAGTCCCATTACCAATCCTTCCCCTATCCACCAGTCCCATTACCAACCCTTCCCCTATCCAACAGTCCCATTACCAACCCTTTCCCTATCCACCAGTCCCTTTACCAATCCTTCCCCTATCCACCAGCCCCATTACCAACCCTTTCCTATCCACCAGTCCCATTACCAGTCGTTCCCAGATCCACCAGTCCCATTACCAATCCTTCCCTATCCACCAGTCCATTACCAATCCTTCCCTATCCACCAGTCCCATTACCAATCCTTCCCTATCCACCAGTCCCATTACCAATCCTTCCCTATCCACCAGTCCCATTACCAATCCTTCCCTATCCACCAGTCCCATTACCAATCCTTCCCCTATCCACCAGTCCCATTACCAATCCTTCCCTATCCACCAGTCCCATTACCAATCCTTCCCTATCCACCAGTCCCATTACCAATCCTTCCCTATCCACCAGTCCCATTACCAATCCTTCCCTATCCACCAGTCCCATTACCAACCCTTCCCTATCCACCAGTCCCATTACCAATCCTTCCCCTATCCACCAGTCCCATTACCAACCCTTCCCCTATCCACCAGTCCCATTACCAATCCTTCCCCTATCCACCAGTCCCATTACCAATCCTTCCCCTATCCACCAGTCCCATTACCAGTCCTTTCCATATCAACCAGTCCCATTACCAACCCTTACCCTATCCACCAGTCACATTACCAACCCTTCCCCTATCCACCAGTCCCATTACCAACCCTTCACCTATCCACCAACCCCATTACCAATCCTTCCATTATCCACCAGTCCCATTACCAATCCTTCCCCTATCCACCAGTCCCATTACCAACCCTTCCCCTCTCCACCAGTCCCATTACCAACCCTTCCCCTATCCACCAGTCCCATTACCAATCATTCCCCTATCCACCTGTCCCATTAAAAATCCTTCCCCTATCCACCAATCCCATTACCAACCCTTCCCCTATCCACCAGTCCCATTACCAATCCTTCCCCTATCCACCTGTCCCATTACCAACACTTCCCCTATCCACCAGTCCCATTACCAATCCTTCCCCTATCCACCAGTCCCATTACCAACCCTTCCCCTATCCACCAGTCCCATTACCAATCCTTCCCCTATCCACCAGTCCCATTACCAATCCTTCCCCTATCCACCAGTCCCATTACCAACCCTTCCCCTATCCACCAGTCCCATTTCCAATCTTTCCCCTATCCACCTGTCTCATTACCAATCCTTCCCTTATCCACCAGTCCCATTACCAATCCCTCCCCTATCCACCTGTCCCATTACCAATCCTTCCACTATCCACCAGTCCCATTACCAATCCTTCCCCTATCCACCAGTCCCATTACCAATCCTTCCCCTATCCACCAGTCCCATTACCAATCCTTCCCCTATCCACCAGTCCCATTACCAATCCTTCCGCTATCCACCAGTCCCATTACCAACCCTTCCCCTATCCACCAGTCCCATTACCAGTCCTTCATCCACCAGTCCCATTACCAACCCTTTCCCTATCCACCAGTCCCATTACCAACCCTTCCCCTATCCACCAGTCCCATTACCAATCCTTCCCCTATCCACCAGTCCCATTACCAATCCTTCCCCTATCCACCAGTCCCATTACCAATCCTTCCCCTATCCACCAGTCCCATTACCAATCCTTCCCATATCCACCAGTCCCATTACCAATCCTTACCCTATACACCAGTCCCATTACCAATCCTTCCCCTATCCACCAGTCCCATTACCAATCCTTCCCCTATCCACCAGTCCCATTACCAACACTTCACCTATCCACCAGTCCCATTACCAATCCTTCCCCTATCCACCAGTCCCATTACCAACCTTCACCTATCCACCAGTCCCATTACCAATCCTTCCCTATCCACCAGTCCTATTACCAATCCTTCCCCTATCCACCAGTCCTTCCCCTATCCACCAGTCCCATTACCAATCCTTCCCCTATCCACCAGTCCCATTACCAATCCTTCCCCTATCCACCAGTCCCATTACCAATCCTTCCCCTATCCACCAGTCCCACTACCAATCCTTCCCCTATCCACCAGTCCCATTACCAATCCTTCCCCTATCTACCAGTCCCATTACCAATCCTTCCCCTATCCACCAGTCCCATTGCCAATCCTTCCCCTATCCACCAGTCCCATTACCAACCCTTCCTCTATCCACCAGTCCCATTACCAATCCTTCCCTATCCACCAGTCCCATTACCAATCCTTCCCTATCCACCAGTCCCATTACCAATCCTTCCCTATCCACCAGTCCCATTACCAATCCTTCCCTATCCACCAGTCCCATTACCAATCCTTCCCTATCCACCAGTCCCATTACCAATCCTTCCCTATCCACCAGTCCCATTACCAACCCTTCCCTATCCACCAGTCCCATTACCAACCCCTTCCCTATCCACCAATCCCATTACCAATCCTTCCTCTATCCACCAGTCCCATTACCAATCCTTCCCTATCCACCAGTCCCATTACCAACCCTTCCCTATCCACCAGTCCCATTACCAATCCTTCCCTATCCATTGTCCATATCCACCAGTCCCATTACCAATCCTTCCCCTATCCACCAGTCCCATTACCAATCCTTCCCCTATCCACCAGTCCCATTACCAACCCTTCCCCTATCCACCAGTCCCATTACCAATCCTTCCCCTATCCACCAGTCCCATTACCAAACCAACACCTATCCACCAGTCCCATTACCAATCCTTCCCTTATCCACCTGTCCCATTACCAATCCTTCCCCTATCCACCAGTCCCATTACCAATCCTTCCCTATCCACCACTCCCATTACCAATCCTTCCACTATCCACCAGTCCCATTACCAATCCTTCCCCTATCCACCTGTCCCATTACCAATCCTTCCCCTATCCACCAGTCCCATTACCAATCCTTCCCCTATCCACCGGTCCCATTACCAATCCTTCCCCTATCCACCAGTCCCATTACCAATCCTTCCTCTATCCACCAGTCCCATTACCAACCCTTCTATCCACCAGTCCATTACCAATCCTTCCCTATCCACCAGTCCCATTACCAATCCTTCCCCTATCCACCAGTCCCATTACCAACCCTTCCCTATCCACCAGTCCCATTACCAATCCTTCCCTATCCACCAGTCCCATTACCAATCCTTCCCTATCCACCAGTCCCATTACCAACCCTTCCCTATCCACCAGTCCCATTACCAATCCTTCCCTATCCACCAGTCCCATTACCAATCCTTCCCCTATCCACCAGTCCCATTACCAACCTTCCCTATCCACCAGTCCATTACCAATCTTCCCTATCCACCAGTCCCATTACCAATCCTTCCCTATCCACCAGTCCCATTACCAACCCTTCCCTATCCACCTGTCACATTACCATACCTTCCCCTATCAACCAGTCCCATTACCAATCCTTCCCCTATCCACCAGTCCCATTACCAATTCTTCCCCTATCCACCAGTCCCATTACCAACCCTTCCCCTATCCACCAGTCCCATTACCAACCCTTCCCATATCCACCAGTCCATTACCAACCCTTCCCTATCCACCAGTCCCATTACCAATCCTTCCCCTATCCACCAGTCCCATTACCAATCCTTCCCTATCCACCTGTCCCATTACCAATCCTTCCCTATCCACCAGTCCCATTACCAACCCTTCCCCATCCACCTGTCCCATTACCAATCCTTCCCTATCCACCAGTCCCATTACCAACCCTTCCCTATCCACCAGTCCCATTACCAATCCTTCCCTATCCACCTGTCCCATTACCAACCATTCCCTATCCACCAGTCCATTACCAATCCTTCCCTATCCACCAGTCCCATTACCAATCCTTCCCTATCCACCAGTCCCATTACCAACCCTTTCCCTATCCACCAGTCCATTACCAATCCTTCCCCTATCCACCAGTCCCATTACCAACCCTTCCCTATCCACCAGTCCCATTACCAATCCTTCCCTATCCACCTGTCCCATTACCAATCCTTCCCTATCCACCAGTCCCATTACCAACCCTTCCCTATCCACCAGTCCCATTACCAATCCTTCCCTATCCACCAGTCCCATTACCAATCCTTCCCTATCCACCAGTCCCATTACCAATCCTTCCCTATCCACCAGTCCCATTACCAACCCTTCCCTATCCACCAGTCCCATTACCAATCCTTCCCTATCCACCGGTCCCATTACCAATCCTTCCCCTATCCACCAGTCCCATTACCAACCCTTCCCATATCCACCAGTCCCATTACCAAGCCTTCCCCTATCCACCAGTCCCATTACCTATCCTCCCCGATCCACCTGTCCCATTACCAATCCTTCCCTATCCACCAGTCCCATTACCAATCCTTCCCTATCACCAGTCCCATTACCAATCCTTCCCCTATCCACCAGTCCCATTACCAATCCTTCCCTATCCACCAGTCCCATTACCAATCCTTGCCCTCTCCACCAGTCCCATTAACAATCCTTCCCCTATCCACCAGTCCCATTACCAATCCTTCCCCTATCCACCAGTCCTATTACCAATCCTTCCCTATCCACCAGTCCCATTACCAACCTTCACTATCCACCAGTCCCATTACAAATCCTTCCTCTATCCACCAGTCCCATTACCAATCCTTCCCCTATCCACCAGTCCCATTACCAATCCTTCCCCTATCCACCAGTCCCATTACCAATCCTTTCCCTATCCACCAGTCCCATTACCAACCCTTCCCCTATCCACCAGTCCCATTACCAATCCTCCCCTATCCACCAGTCCCATTACCAACCCTTCCCTATCCACCAGTCCCATTACCAATCCTTCCCTATCCACCAGTCCCATTACCAACCCTTCCCTATCCACCATTCACATTACCAATCCTTCCCCTATCCACCGGTCCCATTACCAATCCTTCCCTATCCACCAGTCCATTACCAATCCTTCCCTATCAACCAGTCCCATTACCAATCCTTCCCCTATCCACCAGTCCCATTACCAATCCTTCCCCTATCCACCAGTCCCATTAACAATCCTTCCCTATCCACCAGGTCCCATTACCAATCCTTCCCTATCCACCAGTCCCATTACCAATCCTTCCCTATCCACCAGTCCCATTACCAATCCTTCCCTATCCACCAGTCCCATTACCAACCCTTCCCTATCCACCGGTCCCATTACCAATCCTTCCCTTATCCACCAGTCCCATTACCAACCCTTCCCCTATCCAACAGTCCCATTACCAACCCTTCCCTATCCACCGGTCCATTACCAACCTTCCCTATCCACCGGTCCATTACCCCTTCCCTATCCACCAGTCCCATTACCAATCCTTCCCTATCCACCAGTCCCATTACCAACCCTTCCCCATCCACCAGTCCCATTACCAACCCTTCCCTATCCATCAGTACCATTACCACACCTTCCCCTATCCACCAGTCCCATTACCAACCCTTCCCTATCACCAGTCACATTACCAATCCTTCCCTATCCACCAGTCCCATTACCAATCCTTCCCTATCCACCAGTCCCATTTCCAATCCTGCCCGTATCCACCAGTCCCATTACCAACCCTTCCCCTATCCACCAGTCCCATTACAAGCCCTTCCCCTATCCACCAGTACCCGTACCAACCTTCCCTATCCATCAGTTCCATTACCAATCCTTCCCCTATCCACCAGTCCCATTACCAATCCTTCCCCTATCCACCAGTCCCATTACCAAGGCATCCCCTATCCACCAGTCCCATTACCAAGCCGTTCCCTATCCAACAGTCCCCTTACCAACCCTTCCCTATCCACCAGTCTTTCACACCTATCCACCAGTCCCATTACCAGCCCTTCCCCTATCCACCAGTCCCATTACCAACCTTCCCTATCCACCAATCCCATTGCCAATCCTTCCCTATCCACCAGTCCCATTACCAATCCTTCCCTATCCACCAGTCCCATTACCAACCCTTCCCTATCCACCAGTCCCATTACCAATCCTTCCCTATCCACCAGTCCCATTACCAATCCTTCCTATCCACCAGTCCCATTACCAACCTTTCCCCTATCCACCAGTCCCATTACCAATCCTTCCCCTATCCACCAGTCCCATTACCAACCCTTCCCATATCCACCAGTCCCATTACCAATCCTTCCCCTATCCACCAGTCCCATTACCAATCCTTCCCCTATCCACCAGTCCCATTACCAACCCTTCCTCTATCCACCAGTCCCATTACCAATCCTCCTATCCACCAGTTCAATTACCAATCCTTCCCCTATCCACCAGTCCCATTACCAATCCTTCCCCTATCCACCAGTCCCATTACCAAGCCTTCCCCTATCCACCAGTCCCATTACCAATCCTTCCCCTATCCACCTGTCCCATTACCAATCCTTCCCCTATCCACCAGTCCCATTACCAATCCTTCCTCTATCCACCAGTCCCATACCCAATCCTACCCCTATCCACCTGTCCCATTACCCTTCCCTATCCACCAGTCCCATTACCAATCCCTATCCACCAGTCCCATTACCAATCCTTCCCTATCCACCAGTCCATTACCAATCCTTCCCTATCCACCAGTCCCATTACCAATCCTTCCCTATCCACCAGTCCCATTACCAACCTTCCCTATCCACCAGTCCCATTACCAATCCTTCCCTATCCACCAGTCCCATTACCATCCTTCCCCATCCACCAGTCCCATTACCAATCCTTACCCTATCCACCAGTCCCATTACCAATCCTTCCCCTATCCACCAGTCCCATTACCAATCCTTCCCCTATCCACCAGTCCCATTACCAATCCTTCCCCTATCCACCAGTCCCATTACCCAGCTTCCCTATCCACCAGTCCCATTACCAATCTTTCCGCTATCCACCTGTCCCATTACCAACCCTTCCCCTATCCACCAGTCCCATTACCAATCCTTCCCTATCCACCAGTCCATTACCAATCCTTCCCTATCCACCTGTCCCATTACCAACCCTTCCCTATCCACCAGTCCCATTACCAATCCTTCCCTATCCACCAGTCCCATTACCAATCCTTCCCTATCCACCAGTCCATTACCAATCCTTCCCTATCCACCAGTCCCATTACCAATCCTTCCCCTATCCACCAGTCCCATTACCAATCCTTCCCTATCCACCAGTCCCATTACCAGCCTTCCCCTATCCACCGGTCCCATTACCAATCCTTCCCCATCCACCAGTCCCATTACCAATCCTTCCCTATCCACCAGTCCCATTACCAATCCTTCCCTATCCAATACCAGTCCCATTACCAACCCTTCCCCTATCCACCAGTCCATTACCAATCCTTCCCTATCCACCAGTCCCATTACCAATCCTTCCCTATCCACCAGTCCCATTACCAACCTTCCCCTATCCACCAGTCCCATTACCAACCCTTCCCTATCCACCAGTCCCATTACCAATCCTTCCCCTATCCACCAGTCCCATTACCAATCCTTCCCTATCCACCAGTCCCATTACCAATCCTTCCCTATCCACCAGTCCCATTACCAATCCTTCCCCTATCCACCAGTCCCGTACCAATCCTTCCCTATCCACCAGTCCCATTACCAACCTTCCCCTATCCACCAGTCCCATTACCAATCCTTCCCTATCCACCAGTCCCATTACCAGCCCTTCCTATCCACCAGTCCATTACAAACCCTTCCCCTATCCACCAGTCCAATTACCAACCCATCCCCTATCCAACAGTCCCATTACTAACCCTTCCCCTCTCCACCAGTACCATTACCAATCAGTTCCCCTATCGACCAGTCCCATTATCAACCCTATACTATCCACCAGTCCATTACCAACCCTTCCCCTATCCTCCAGTCCCATTACCAACCCTACCCCTCTCCACCAGTCCCATTACAAATCCTTCCCATATCCACCAGTCCCATTACCAATCCTTCCCCTATCCACCAGTCCCATTACCAATCCTTCCCCTATCCACCAGTCCCATTACCAATCCTTCCCTATCACCAGTCCCATTACCCCTTCCCTATCCACCGGTCCCATTACCAATCCTTCCCCTATCCACCAGTCCCATTCTTCCCCTATCCACCAGTCCCATTACCAACCCTTCCCTATCCACCAGTCCATTACCAATCTTCCCTTTCCACCAGTGCCATTACCAATCTTTCCGCTATCCACAGTCCCATTACCAACCCTTCCCCTATCCACCAGTCCCATTACCAATCCTTCCCTATCCACCGGTCCCATTACCAACCCTTCCCTATCCACCAGTCCCATTACCAACCCTTCTATCCACCAGTCCATTACCAATCCTTCCCTATCCACCAGTCCCATTACCAATCCTTCCCTATCCACCAGTCCCATTACCACCCTTCCCCTATCCACCAGTCACATTACCTATCCTTCCCCTATCACCCAGTCCCATTACCAATCCTTCCCCTATCCACCAGTCCCATTACCAACCCTTCTCTTATCCACCAGTCCATTACCAACCTTCCCTATCCACCAGTCCCATTACCAATCCTTCCCTATCCACCAGTCCCATTACCAATCCTTCCTATCCACCAGTCCCATTACCAATCCTTCCCTATCCACCAGTCCCATTACCAATCCTTCCCTATCCACCAGTCCCATTACCAACCCTTCCCTATCCACCAGTCCCATTACCAATCCTTCCCTATCCACCAGTCCAGTTACCAACCCTTCCCCTATCCACCAGTTCCATTACCAACCCTTATCCACCAGTCCCATTACCAATCTTTCCCTATCCACCAGTCCCATTACCAACCTTCCCCTATCCACCACCGGTCCCATTACCAGCCTTCCCCTATCCACCAGTCCCATTACCAAACATTCCCAAATCCACCAGTCCCATTACCATCCTTCCCTATCCACCAGTCCCATTACCAACCCTTCCCTATCCACCAGTCCCATTACCAATCCTTCCCTATCCACCAGTCCCATTACCAACCTTCCCCTATCCACCAGTCCCATTACCAATCCTTCCCTATCCACCAGTCCCATTACCAATCCTTCCCTATCAACCAGTCCAATTACCAATCCTTCACCAATCCACCAGTCCCATTACCAAGCCTTCCCCTATCCACCAGTCCCATTACCAATCTTTCCCATATCCACCAGTCCCATAACCAACCCTTCCCTATCCACCAGTCCCATTACCAACCTTCCCTATCCACCAGTCCCATTACCAATCCTTCCCTATCCACCAGTCCCATACCAACCCTTCCCTATCCACCAGTCCATTACCAACCCTTCCCTATCCACCAGTCCCATTACCAATCTTCCCTATCCACCAGTCCCATTACCAATATTTCCCCTATCCACCAGTCCAATTACCATACCTTTCCCTATCCACCAGTCCCATTACCAATCCTTCCCCTATCCACCAGTCCCTTTACCAACCCTTCCCTATCCACCAGTCCCATTACCAATCCTTCCCTATCCACCAGTCCCATTACCTTCCCTATCCACCAGTCACCAATCCTTCCCCTATCCACCAGTCCCATTACCAACCCTTCCCTATCCACCAGTCCATTACCAATCCTTCCCTATCCACCAGTCCCATTACCAATCCTTCCCTATCCACCAGTCCCATTACCAACCTTCCCTATCCACCAGTCCCATTACCAATCCTTCCCTATCCACCTGTCCCATTACCAATCCTTCCCTATCCACCAGTCCCATTACCAATCCTTCCCTATCCACCAGTCCCATTCCAATCCTTCCCTATCCACCAGTCCCATTTACAATCCTTCCCTATCCACCAGTCCCATTACCAATCCTTCCCTATCCACTTGTCCCATTACCAACCCTTCCCCTATCCACCAGTCCCATTACCAACCCTTCCCTATCCACCAGTCCCATACCAATCCTTCCCTATCCACCAGTCCCATTACCAACCCTTCCCTATCCACCAGTCCCATTACCAATCCTTCCCTATCCACCAGTCCCATTACCAATCCTTCCCTATCCACCAGTCCCATTACCAATCCTTCCCCTATCCACCAGTCCCATTACCAATCCTTCCCTATCCACCAGTCCCATTCCCTATCCACCAGTCCCATTACCAATCCTTCCCCTATCCACCAGTCCCATTACCAATCCTTCCCTATCCACCAGTCCATTACCAACCCTTCCCTATCCACCAGTCCCATTACCAATCCCCTATCCACCAGTCCCATTGCAATCCTTCCCTATCCACCAGTCCCGTACCAACCCTTCCCTATCCACCAGTCCCATTACCAATCCTTCCCTATCCACCAGTCCCATTACCAATCCTTCCCTATCCACCAGTCCCATTACCAATCCTTCCCTATCCACCAGTCCCATTACCAATCCTTCCCTATCCACCAGTCCCGTACCAACCCTTCCCTATCCACCTGTCTCATTACCAATCCTTCCCCTATCCACCAGTCCCATTACCAATCCTTCCCCTATCCACCAGTCCCATTACCAATCCTTCCCTATCCACCAGTCCCATTACCAATCCTTCCCTATCCACCAGTCATTACCAATCCTTCCCTATCCACCGGTCCCATTACCAATCCTTCCCTATCCACCAGTCCCATTACCAATCCTTCCCCTATCACCAGTCCCATAACCAATCCTTCCCCTATCCACCAGTCCCATTACCAATCCTTCCCCTATCCTCCAGTCCCCCTTCCCTATCCACCAGTCCATTACCAAACCTTCCCCTATACACCAGTCCCATTACCAATCCTTCCCCTATCCACCAGTCCCATTACCAATCCTTCCTCTATCCACCAGTCCCATTACCAATCCTTCCCTATCCACCAGTCCCATTACCAACCCTTCCCTATCCACCAGTCCCATTACCAATCCTTCCCCTATCCACCAGTCCCATTACCAATCCTTCCCCTATCCACCAGTCCCATTACCAATCCTTCCCTATCCACCAGTCCCGTACCAATCCTTCCCTATCCACCTGTCCCATTACCAACCTTCCCTATCCACCAGTCCCATTACCAATCCTTCCCTATCCACCAGTCCCATTACCAATCCTTCCCTATCCACCAGTCCCATTACCAATCCTTCCCTATCCACCTGTCCCATTACCTTCCCCTATCCACCAGTCCCATTACCATCCCCTATCCACCAGTCCCATTACCAATCCTTCCCTATCCACCAGTCCCATTACCAATCCTTCCCTATCCACCAGTCCCATTACCAATCCTTCCTATCCACCAGTCCCATTACCAATCCTTCCCCTATCCACCAGTCCCATTACCAATCCTTCCTCTATCCACCAGTCCCATTAACAATCCTTCCCCTATCCACCTGTCCCATTACCAATCCTTCCCATATCCACCAGTCCCATTACCAATCCTTCCCCTATCCACCAGTCCCATTACCAATCCTTCCCCTATCCACCAGTCCCATTACCAATCCTTACCCTATACACCAGTACCATTACCAAACCTGCCACTATCCACCAGTCCCATACCAATCCTTCCCTATCCACCAGTCCACATTACCAATCTTCCCTATCCACCAGTCCCACCAATCCTTCCCTATCCACCAGTCCCATTACAAAGCCTTCCACTATCCACCAGTCCCATTACCAATCCTTCCCCTATCCACCAGTCCCATTACCAATCCTTCCCCTATCCACCAGTACCGTTTACAAATCATTCGCCTATCCACCAGTCCCATTACCAATCCTTACCCTATCCACCAGTCCCATTACCAATCCTTCCCCTATCCACCAGTCCCATTACCAACCCTTCCCCTATCCACCAGTCCCATTACCAATCATTCACCTATCAACCAGTCCCATTACCAACCCTTCCTCTATCCACCCGTCCCTTTACCAATCCTTCCCTATCCACCGGTCCCATTACCAATCCTTCCCTATCCACCAGTCCCATTACCAATCATTGCCCTATCCACCAGTCCATTACCAACCCTTCCCCTATCCACCAGTCCCATTACCAATCCTTCCCCTATCCACCAGTCCCATTACCAATCTTTCCCCTATCCACCAGTCCCATTACCAATCTTTCCCCTATCCACCAGTCCCATTACCATCCTTCCCTATCCACCAGTCCATTACCAATCCTTCCCTATCCACCAGTCCCATTACCAACCCTTCCCCTATCCACCAGTCCCATTACCAATCCTTCCCTATCCACCAGTCCCATTACCAATCTCCTATCCACCATTACCAACCTTCCCTATCCACCAGTCCCATTACCAATCCTTCCCCTATCCACCAGTCCCATTACCATCCTTCCCTATCCACCAGTCCCATTACCAATCCTTCCCTATCCACCAGTCCATTACCAATCCTTCCCCTATCCACCAGTCCCATTACCAATCCTTCCGCTATCCACAAGTCCCATTACCAATCCTTCCCATATCCACCAGTCCCATTACCAACCCTTCCCCTATCCACCAGTCCCATTACCAATCCTTCCCCTATCCACCAGTCCCATTACCAAACCTTCCGCTATCCACCAGTCCCATTACCAACCCTTCCCCTATCCACCAGTCCCATTACCAAACCTTCACCTATCCACCAGTCCCATTACCAACCCTTCACCTATCCACCAGTCCCATTACCAATCCTTCCCTATCCACCAGTCCCATTACCAATCCTTCCCTTATCCACCAGTCCCATTACCAATCCTTCCCCTATCCACCAGTCCCATTACCAACCCTTCCGCTATCCACCAGTCCCATTACCAATCCTTCCCCTATCCACCAGTCCCATTACCAATCCTTCCCCTATCCACCAGTCCCATTACCAATCCTTCCGCTATCCACCAGTCCCATTACCAATCCTTCCCCTATCCACCTGTCCCATTACCAACCCTTCCCCTATCCACCAGTCCCATTACCAATCCTTCCCCTATCCACCTGTCCCATTACCAATCCTTCCCCTATCCACCAGTCCCATTACCAACCCTTCCCCTATCCACCAGTCCCATTACCAATCCTTCCGCTATCCACCAAACCCATTACCAACCTTCCCTATCCACCAGTCCCATTACCAACCCTTCCCCTATCCACCAGTCCCATTACCAACCCTTCCCATATCCACCAGTCCCATTACCAATCCTTCCCCTATCCACCAGTCCCATTACCAATCCTTCCCTATCCACCAGTCCCATTACCAACCTTCCCTATCCACCAGTACCATTACAAATCCTTCCCCTATCCACCAGTCCCATTACCAACCCTTCCCCTATCCACCAGTCCCATTACCAATCCTTCCACTATCCACCAGTCCCATTACCACCCCTTCCCCTATCCACCAGTCCCATTACCAACCCTTCCCCTATCAACCAGTCCCATTACCAATCCTTTCCTTATCCACCAGTGCCATTACCAATCATTCCCCTATCCACCTGTCCCATTACCAACCCATCCCCTATCCACCAGTCCCATTACCAACCCTTCCCCTATCCACCAGTCCCATTACCAATCCTTCCCTATCCACCAGTCCCATTACCAATCCTTCCCTATCCACCAGTCCCATTACCAACCCTTCCCTATCCACCAGTCCCATTACCAATCCTTCCCTATCCACCAGTCCCATTACCAACCCTTCCCTATCCACCAGTCCCATTACCAATCCTTCTATCCCCATTACCCTTCCCTATCCACCAGTCCCATTACCAACCCTTCCCCTATCCACCAGTCCCATTACCAATCCTTCCCTATCCACCAGTCCCATTACCAATCCTTACCTATCCACCAGTCCCATTACCAACCCTTCCCCTATACACCAGTCCCATTACCAACCCTTCCCTATCCACCAGTCCCATTACCAATCCTTCCCCTATCCACCAGTCCCATTACCAATCCTTCCTTTATCCACCAGTCCCATTACCAACCCTTCCCCTATCCACCAGTCCCATTACCAGACCTTCCCCTATCCACCAGTCCCATTACCAATCCTTCCCCTATCCACCAGTCCCATTACCAACCCTTCCCCTATCCACCAGTCCCATTACCAACCCTTCCCCTATCCACCAGTCCCATTACCAATCCTTCCCCTATCCACCAGTCCCATTACCAACCCTTCCCCTATCCACCAGTCCCATTACCAATCCTTCCGCTATCCACCAGTCCCATTACCAATCCTTCCCCTATCCACCAGTCCCATTACCAACCCTTCCCCTATCCACCAGTCCCATTACCAATCCTTCCCTATCCACCAATCCCTTTACCAACCCTTGCCCTATCCACCAGTCCCATTACCAGCCTTCCCTATGCACCAGTCCCATTACCAATCCTTCCCTTATCCACCAGTCCCATTACCAATCCTTCCCCTATCCACCAGTCCCATTACCAGTCCTTCCCTATCCACCAGTCCCATTACCAATCCTTCCCTATCCACCAGTCCCATTACCAGCCTTCCCTATCCACCAGTCCCATTACCAACCTTCCCTATCCACCAGTCCCATTACCAATCCTTCCCTATCCACCAGTCCCATGACCAATCCTTACGCTATCCACCAGTCCCATTACCAATCCTTCCCCTATCCACCAGTCCCATTACCAATCCTTCCGCGATCCACCAGTCCCATTACCAACCTTTCCCCTATCCACCTGTTCCATTACCAACCCTTCCCCTATCCACCAGTCCCATTACCAATCCTTCCCCTATCCACCAGTCCCATTACCAACCCTTTCCCTATCCACCAGTCCCATTACCAACCTTCCCTATCCACCAGTCCCATTACCCTTCCCTATCCACCAGTCCCATTACCAATCCTTCCACTATCCACCAGTCCCATTACCAATCCTTCCCTATCCACCAGTCCCATTACCAATCCTTCCCCTATCCACCAGTCCCATTACCAAACCTTCCCCTATCCACCAGTCCCATTACCAATCCTTCCCCTATCCACCAGTCCCATTACCAATCCTTCCCCTATCCACCAGTCCCATTACCAACCCTTCCCCTATCCACCAGTCCCATTACCAACCCTTCTCCTATCCACCAGTCCCATTATCCTATCCACCAGTCCCATTACCAGCCTTCCCTATCCACCAGTCCCATTACCAACCCTTCCCTATCCACCAGTCCCATTACCAACCCTTCCCTATCCACCAGTCCCATTACCAATCCTTCCCTATCCACCAGTCCCATTACCAACCCTATCCACCAGTCCCATTACCACCCTTCCCGATCCCCCAGTCCCATTACCACACCTTCCACTATCCACCAGGCCCATTACCAACCCTTTCCCTATCCACCAGTCCCATTACCAATCCTTCCCCTATCCACCAGTCCCATTACCAATTCTTCCTCTATCTACCAGTCCCATTACCAACCCTTCCCCTATCCACCAGTCCCGTTACCAATCCTTCCCTATCCACCAGTCCCATTACCAACCTTCCCTATCCACCAGTCCCATTACCAATCCTTCCCCTATCCACCAGTCCCATACCAATCCTTCCCTATCCACCAGTCCCATTACCAACCCTTCCCTAATCCACCTGTCCCATTACTAATCCTTCCCCTATCCACCAGTCCCATTACCAATCCTTCCCATATCCACCAGTCCCATTATCAACCCTTCCCGTATTCACCAGTCCCATTACCAATCCTTCCCCTATCCACCTGTCCCATTACCAACCCTTCCCTTATCCACCAGTCCCATTACCAATCCTTCCCTATCCATTTGTCCCATTACCAACACATAACCAATCCACCATTCCCATTACCAATCCTTCCCCTATCCACCAGTCCCATTACCAAACCTTCCCCTATCCACCAGTCCCATTACCAATCCTTCCCCTATCCACCAGTCCCATTTTCAATCCTTCCCCTATCCACCAGTCCCATTACCAGCCCTTCCCTATCCACCAGTCCCATTTCCAATCCTTCCCTATCCACCTGTCCCATTACCAATCCTTCCCTTATCCACCAGTCCCATTACCAATCCTTCCCCTATCCACCAGTCCCATTACCAATCCTTCCCGTGTCCACCAGTCCCATTACCAATCCTTCCCCTATCCACCAGTCCCATTACCAATCCTTCCCCTATCCACCAGTCCCATTACCAACCCTTCCCCTATCCACCAGTCCCATTACCAATCCTTCCCCTATCCACCAGTCCCATTACCAAGCCTTCCCCTATCCACCAGTCCCATTACCACGCATTACCCTAACCACCAGTCCCAGTACCAATCCTTCCGCTATCCACCGGTCCCATTACCAATCCTTCCCTATCCACCAGTCCCATTACCAATCCTTCCCTATCCACCTGTCCCATTACCAATCCTTCCCTAGCCACCCGTCCCATGACCAACCCTTCCACTATCCACCAGTCCCATTACCAATCCTTCCCCTATCCACCAGTCCCATTACCAACCCTTCTCCTCTCCACCAGTCCCATTACCAATCCTTCCCCTATCCACCAGTCCCATTACCAATCCTTCCCCTATCCACCAGTCCCATTACCAACCCATCCCCTATCCACCAGTCCCATTACCAATCCTTCCCCTATCCACCAGTCCCATTACCAATCCTTCCCCTATCCACCAGTCCCATTACCAACCCTTCCACTATCAACCAGTCCCATTACCAATCATTACCCTATCCAACAGTCCCATTACCAACATCCTTCCCCTATCCACCAGTCTCATTACCAATCCTTTCCCTATCCACCAGTCCCATTACCAATCCTTCCCCTATCCACCAGTCCCATTACCAATCCTTCCCTATCCACCAGTCCCATTACCAATCCTTCCTATCCACCAGTCCCATTACCAATCCTTCCCTATCCACCAGTCCCATTACCAATCCTTCCCCTATCCACCAGTCCCATTACCAATCCTTCCCTATCCACCAGTCCCATTACCAATCCTTCCCTATCCACCGGTCCCATTACCAATCCTTCCCTATCCACCAGTCCCATTACCAATCCCCTATCCACCAGTCCCATTACCAACCCTTCACCTATCCACCAGTCCCATTACCAATCCTTCACCTATCCACCAGTCCCATTACCAATCCTTCCCTATCCACCAGTCCCATTACCAACCCTTCCCCTATCCACCAGTCCCATTACCAACCCTTCCCCTATCCACCAGTCCCATTACCAATCCTTCCCCTATCCACCAGTCCCATTACCAATCCTTCCCCTATCCACCTGTCTTATTACCAACCCTTCCCCTATCCACCTGTCCCATTACCAATCCTTCCCCTATCCACCTGTCCCATTACAAACCCTTCCCCTATCCACCAGTCCCATTACCAATCCTTCCCCTATCCACCTGTCCCATTACCAATCCTTCCCCTATCCACCAGTCCCATTACCAACCCTTCCCCTATCCACCTGTCCCATTACCAATCCTTCCCCTATCCACCAGTCCCATTACCAATCCTTACCCTATCCACCTGTCCCATTACCAATCCTTCCCCTATTTACGTGTCCCATTACCAACCCTTCCCCTATGCACCAGTCCCATTACCAATCCTTCCCCTATCCACCAGTCCCATTGCCAATCCTTCCCCTATCCACCAGTCCCATTACCAATACTTCCACTATCCACCAGTCCCATTACCAATCCTTCTTCTATCCACCTGTCCCATTACCAATCCTTCCCCTATCCACCTGTCCCATTACCAACCCTTCCCCTATCCACCAGTTTCATTACCAACCCTTCCCGATCCACCCCTCCCAATACCAATCCTTCCCCTATCCACCAGTCCCATTACCAACCCTTCCCCTATCCACCAGTCCCATTACTAACTCTTCCCCTATCCACCAGTCCCATTACCAATCCTTCCCCTATCCACCAGTCCCATTACCAATCCTTCCTCTATCCACCAGTCCCATTACCAATCCTTCCTCTATCCACCAGTCCCATTACCAATCCTTCCCCTATCCACCAGTCCCATTACCAATCCTTCCCCTATCCACCAGTCCCATTACCAATCCTTCCCCTATCCATCTGTCCCATTACCAACCCTTCCCTTATCCACCAGTCCCATTACCAATCCTTCCCCTATCCACCAGTCCCATTACCAACCCTTCCCCTATCCACCAGTCCCTTTACCAATCCTTCTCCTATCCACCAGTCCCATTACCAATCCTTCCCCTATCCACCTGTCCCATTACCAACCCTTCCCCTATCCACCTGTTCCATTACCAATCCTTCACCTATCCACCTGTCCCATTACCAAACCTTCCCCTATCCACCAGTCCCATTACCAACCCTTCCACTATCCACCAGTCTCATTACCAATCCTTCCCCTATCCACCAGTCCCATTACCAACCCTTCCCCTATCCACCAGTCCCATTACCAACCCTTCCCCTATCAACCAGTCCCATTCCCAATTCTTCCCCTATCCACCAGTCCCATTACTAATCCTTCCCCTATCCACCAGTCCCATTACCAAGCCTTCCCCTATCCACCTGTCCCATTACCAATCCTTCCCCTATCCACCTGTCCCATTACCAACCCTTCCCCTATCAACCAGTCCCATTACCAATCCTTCCCCTATCCACCTGTCCCATTACCAATCCTTCTCCTATCCACCAGTTCCATTACCAACCCTTCCCCTATCCACCTGTCCCATTACCAACCCTTCCCCTATCCACCTGTTCCATTACCAATCCTTCCCCTATCCACCTGTCCCATTACCAACCCTACCCCTATCCACCAGTCCCATTACCAATCCTTTTCCTATCCACCTGTCCCATTACCAATCCTTCCCCTATCCACCAGTCCCATTACCAACCCTTCCCCTATCCATCTGTCCCATTACCAATCCTTCCCCTATCCACCAGTCCCATTACCAATCCTTCCCCTATCCACCTGTCCCATTACCAATCCTTCCCCTATCCACCTGTCCCATTACCAACCCTTCCCCTATCCTCCAGTCCCAATAACAATCCTTCCCCTATCCACCAGTCCCATTACCAGTCCTTCCCCTATCCACCAGTCCCATTACCAATCCTTCCCCTATCCACCAGTCCCATTACCAACCCTTCCCCTATCCACCAGTCCCATTACCAATCCTTCCCCTATCCACCAGTCCCATTACCAATCCTTCCCCTATCCACCAGTCCTATTACCAACCCTTCCCCTATCAACCAGTCCCATTACCAATCCTTCCCCTATCCACCTGTCCCATTACCAACACTTCCCCTATCCACCAGTCCCATTACCAATCCTTCCCCTTTCCACCTGTCCCATTACCAACCCTTCCCCTATCCACCTGTCCCATTACCAACCCTTCCCCTATCCACCAGTTTCATTACCAACCCTTCCCCTATCCACCAGTCCCATTAGGATTGGTAATGGGACTGGTGGATAGATGATTCCACCGGAGCAGTCACGCATTGGTCCATTATAAACTTAAACAGAATTATCCCTAAACACATTAGTTTATTTATAATTTGTTTATAAGAAGCTGCCAAAGTGAGAAAAAAAGTATCAGAAGAAATATAAACGACTACAATTCGCTGCTTCAACAATAAAAAAAATAGCAAATGATCAGACTATTTATAGAGTTCGCTGCTTCACACATTCAAGCAGGGCAGAGTAGTGATGCTTAAGCCTTCATCAAGGAGGCATTAGACTGCGTGTAAACATATTTTCTTCATACCTAAGCGCATAATAGTCTGAGGTATGGCTGACTTAACCTTCATCAAAAGAGTCAGACAATGATCTAGACATCAAACGGAATTATAAATATGTATCCATTTGAAGTGTCAGATAATGGACATTTTTGGAACCTTTTGTAGCACTCTTATATTAGTGAAAAACTGTAAGAGGGTGTAAGTATAACGTTCTTATCTTTGGAAATCGTAAAATGAAACTGTTTACATTATTTCAAGCACGAAACTTTTAGAGGATAAACAATAACAATAAAAGGAATAAACTATACCATTGTTTTCATCACTTTTTTTAATTCCTCTTTAAACTTTTCTCTTAATGTCTCTTTTTTTTCTATTTTCTTTTTTATATCAAGGAAAAAACTTTGAGAACATATTAACGATTTTTGTTTTCCTTCATATCCTTTCGTGGATCTAAATAACAACAACAACAACAACAACAGATTCAAAGCACATAAAACCTCAACTATGTCTGGTCTTCGAGGGGAGCAGTTCTAAGCGGCTTTTCGTCGTTAATCTATTTGCCCTCGAGATGCCAAATTGGCCCGTCTGTTTTGGCGTTGGCTCCCGCGGGTCCATTTCTCCCCTCTGCTCTGCCACACAGTCCCAACACCTATTTTTTCCTCTCACATGTTGCCTATAGCTTACTTATGAGAGGAAGAGATAGTGTTGAGACTAATGCAAAGCAGAGGAGAAAGGACCCAGGGCCCACTCAGACTCTCGACATATTTAGAAGATTATATTGTAGGTAATAGCAGGAATTCAATACAGAGCTTCAATTTTCCGTAGTACTTAGCCTAGGCGTGATGCGTAGAAACTAGTGAACGATAAGAGTTAAGAAGGAAACATGCACAATGTATCATCTTCCCAATAAGAACTTTAACAATAAATACCACATCCGTTCAAATTATTCCTGAAGCGATATGAAGGAACTAGTGAATGGTGCTAGGAGAGAATATGAGAAAAAGCACACGCAATCCATCTTCCTTTAATATATCTTCTTCATTATATAAGAAAACCCACACTTAGCCTCGATTTCCCATAGTATTCTTTCCGGAAATGAGAACCAGCTAGAGTTATGTGTAGGAGGATGAATGGTACTAAAAGAGAGATCAAAAGAAGAAAAAGACGGCGCACAATATAGCATCCTCCCAATAAGAGCCACGATATTAATACCACAATCCCCTCCAAGTAAGGTTTGTTGTACACGATTAGATACTGCCGAGAGGTATTCAATTACGTGTTATAAAGGTTCCGTATATTATGATGGAAAAGCTCTCCACTTCAGCCTTTCCCGCCACACAGCACGCGGCGATATTGGTAAAGGAGAAGATAGAGGAATCAGAAAGGAGAGGAAAAGTGACATAATGAGAATAGGGAGAGAAAGCAAATGGTGGAAAAGATAAGAAGGGAGGAGTAAGGAATAGAAAAAAGGAAAAGAGTAAATAAGAAAAGATAATGCCGGGAGGAACAGGAAAAAAATGAGATACTGGTAAAAATTGATGGAGAAAAGAGGAAATAAAGGAAAAGTAACATGACAAGAAAGGTCCGAGAAAAGAAAAAATGGCAAAAAGGAGTTAGAAAAAAAGAAAAAGAAAATGAAAGCGAATAGAAAATAAAGAAAAGATATTGGTAAAAAAAGATGGAGGAGACAGCAAGGAAAGGAAAAACGACAATAAAAAAAGTAAGAAAGAAAAATGACGAAAGAAAAAACAACAACAAATATCTGAGTGAAAAATGGAGCAAAAAATAAAAGAAAAAGAAAGAATAGAGAAAAAAGAAAAGAATATATTGATGGATTACAAAACGCAAGTATGACAAGTGTAAAAAAAAACGAAAATTAATCAAGAAGAAATTGGATAAAGAAGAGAAAAGATAATTAGAAACAAAACAAAAATATCTGATCGTCGGAAAAAAAAACAAGAAAAATAAAGGAAAATAAGAAGGACAAAAGCTTAAAAAACATACCCGATCGAAAAATGATTAAGAAAAAAGAAAAGGGAAGAAAAGGAAAAAGAAAAAGAAAACACCAATAAAAAGGATGAATGATTACGAACTCCAGATAATGATACAGAAAATGGAGAACGGAAGAAAAGGTGAAAAGAGAAAATGGGACAAGATTGAGAGTAACGAAAGAAAATAGAAAAAAACAGAGAAGCTTCTACGAGGGCAAAACAAATGACATACGGATGCGTTTCAGAACCAGAGACGATTTGATTTAACTCTCCAATGCTCTGGTTCTATTTTGAGACAGACAGAGAGATAGAGAGATATAGAGAGACCCCATTGAAACTTTGAATCCATCTAAATAGTTTCAAGTCAACTATTCATTCTATTCCATTTGAAACGCCCGAAACTATTGTGCGAAACTTAAGAGAGAGAGAAGAAACGCTCTCTCTCTCTCTCTCTCTCTCTCTCTCTCTCTCTCTCTCTCTCTCTCTCTCTCTCTCTCTCTCTCTCTCTCTCATACACACACAATATTTTTCCCGTGTGCGTGCTAATGTCTTCCTGTGTGTGTGTGTGTGTGTGTGTGTGTGTGTGTGTGTGTGTACGCATAAAATTCACAGGTTTTCCAATATTTTTTTAGGGGCACACCGACCCTCCATGTTCCTTATTTTATGATGTTCCGGGTTTTTCCCATACCATGATGTGTGGGAGGGAGGGAGGGAGGGAGGGAGAGAGGAAGGGAGAGAAGGACTTAAAATGAAGGAGCAGGGACAGGAAGGTAGGCAGAAGGAGAGGGAGTAGAGGGAAGAGAGAGGAGAAGGGATGAGGCAGAGGAGGAGGAAGGAGAGGGAAGGAAGGAGGAGGAGAAGGAGGAAGAGGGAGGAGGAAGGGAGGCAGAAGGAGAGGTAGGAGGGGAAGAAGGAGAGGAGGAAGGAGGAAGAGGGGAAGAGGAAGGAGGGAAGGAGAGGAGAGAAGAGAAGGGAAGGAGGAGAGGAGAGAGGAGGAGGAGGAGGAGATTGATCGAAGAGGTAAAGGAAGCAATAAAGGAGAAAGGAGGGTGATACGGAGGAATGGAGGTAAAGGAGAGAGAGAGAGAGAGAGAGAGAGAGAGAGAGAGAGCGAGAGAAAGGAGGAAAGAGATCAGAGAAAAGAGGGAAAGAGCAAGGAAGGGGAGAAAAAGAAAAGAAAATTGAAGAAAAGAGAAAAAAGAAAAGAGGTAAAGAGAAAGGAAGGGAAGAGAAAAAGGAGAAAAAGAAATACAAGACAAAAAAAAATGAAGAGAAAAACAAAGGGAAAAGGTGAAGACAAAAATTAAGAAGAAAAGACGAAACAAAAGTCGAGGGAAGGAATAAAAAGCGACATAAGAAAGGAGGAAAGGGAGGAGAAATATAAGAAATTAAAAAGAAAAAAAAGAGATGGAGGAGGAGGAGGAAGGAGGAGGAGGAGGAAGAGGCGTAAGAGAGGAAGGAGGAAGAGGAAGTGGAGACGGTTTTTTGTTTGTTCGATTGTCAGTCTCTTAATGTGACTGTCATGGGAGGTGTCTGTTTCCTGTTTAAGGGGACACACACACACACACACACACACACACACACACACACACACACACACACACACACATATTATCTCTCCCTGTCTCTCTCTCTCCTCCCTTCCTTTCAACTATCTCTATTTTTCTTTATTCCCCCGTTTCCTGTTTCACCTCGCAACACTCACTAAACACAAACACACAAAAAGACAATATAAAAAAATATCACCAACACTACAAAGAAAACTCCCATTAACACTTGAATAACTAAATGACAAAAGACAAAAAAACTACGAACAAATATAAATTATGTAATATTTTTTAGACGTGTCAGAAGCCCATTGCAAGATATTTTTTTATCTTTCAACTATTTACTTACAATCAGTCTTTCACTATTAATCACTCTACAATATATCGATCTCTTATTAGCTATATTTTTATCATATGTTTGCCTATCAGTCTATGGAAAGTTCTGTTATCCATCTATCTTAAGCTATCTATCTACTTTCCGTATCTCTTTGTCTATCTATCTAGCTCGGTCGGTATCTCTCTCTCTCATATCGACCCCTCCTATTATACGCATGCTAATCTATCTAAATCTATGCATTGTTCCATGTTTTTTTCTTCATATTTCTCTCTCGGGGTCTCTTGTTTTTTCTATTCATCTACATATCTCATATCATATCTCTCTATCTCGGTCAGTAAGTAGCGGAAAAACAAAAAACAAATTATAAACACCCGTGAAATGAGAAGAACAATCTAAAGTCTCTCTCTCTCTCTCTCTCTCTCTCTCTCTCTCTCTCTCTCTCTCTCTCTCTCTCTCTCTCTCTCTCTCTCTCTCTCTCTCTCTCTCTCTCTCTCTCTCTCTCTCTCTCTCTCTCTCTCTCTCTCTCTCTCTCTCTTTCTCTCTCTCTCTCTCTCTCTCTCTCTCTCTCTCTCTCTATCTCTTTCATATCCGAACTCACTTGTAAGTCTCTATCTCTCATATTCAAACTCATAACTCTGTGTCTTTCATATCCGAACTCACTTATAAGTCTCTATCTCTCATATTCAAACTCATAACTCTATCTCTTTCATATCCGAACTCACTTATAAGTCTCTATCTCTCATATTTAAACTCATAACTCTGTGTCTTTCATATCCGAACTCACTTATAAGTCTCTATCTCTCATATTCAAACTCATAACTTATCTCTTTAATATTCAAACTCCATCTCTCTCATATTCGGACTCCATTACAAATCTCGATCACTTTCATACTCGAACTCCCTGATAACCTCATCTCTCACAGACGAGTCCTTCTATACCCCGACGAGTCACTACAATCCACGACCATTTATATATGTGTATCTATTTATTTAAGTACCCAACGCTCCGTCTATCTCATTATCTATTGTGCATTCCTCTATATCCTTTTATCAATCACTCTAACTTGCTCCCTCAGCCTCTATCCTTCATTTCGAACTAACATAACCTCACCTCCCTCTCTCCACCCCCAGGCCCATACTGCCCCCGGACCTTCGACGGTTGGTCCTGCTGGAACGATACGCCCGCCGGCACCCGCGTCTACGTGGCCTGCCCAGAATTTGTGCCCGGCTTCCACCCTTCCCGTGAGTGTGTGTGTGTGTGTGTGTGTGTGTGTGTGTGTGTGTGTGTGTGTGTGTGTGTGTGTGTGTGTGTGTGTGTGTGTGTGTGTGTGTGTGTGTGTGTGTGTGTTTGGAGGAATTTGATTGGCCTGTCATTTAATCTAATCCACGGC
>NC_066561.1:6544020-6566520 GCF_024679095.1 Eriocheir sinensis | reverse complement strand
GTGGCTGAGTTGGGGAGGTGGTGGCTCAGTGGTTAGCGTGCAGGCGCCGCGTCCAGCCCGCCGCCACAAGCAGGGATTTTTTCATACTACCCACATGCTGTCCTGAAGACCACCTATCAACCCAGACTCTAGACTCTCTCTCTAAATAGAGGATCACAGATAAGCTCTGGGACAAGCATAAGCCAAGCAAGATGGCGCCACTATAAACACTTGCCTGCGCCATAACCTTACGTGCCCTTAATTGCCTCCTCTGATGTAAAATAGAAGAAAAAAAACGCTGTTCACTCTGGATGCTGTAGCCTGATCAACGAGTCTTTTCATCCCCGGAAACGAGATACATCAATTACAGCGACCAAAAGAAAAAAAAAGAATATAAAAGGCAAAATAGGCGTACACGGCAGCCTTTGTGCGAACCATGATCCCGGATTAGCGAAACATACGGGATAAAAAATAACGAGAAACAGGAGGAAAATAATAATAGGCAAAATAAAGGTGGATGGTAACCCTTGTCCGAACCCAGATCCCGGATTATCGAGCCATACGGAATAGGTAATGATTCAGCCGTAGAAGTGACGATAGTAAATAGCAAAATAAACCTTGGTATTTTTTTTTATAACAGCGGATTATTGAAATATATGAAATAGAAAAGAAACAGGAGTAAAAATGAGAAAATAAATAGTGACAAAATACACGTACATGGGAACCTTTTAGGCAAACTCAGATCATGGATTATCTAAAAACACGAAAAATAAAAATAAAGAAACAAGTAGAAAAAAAAAAAACAGGGAATGCGAAAGAGAAGAAATTATTAATAAGAAAAGACTGGAAAATGGAAAACATACGTAAATAGAAAAGAGACGAAAGAATAATAATAAAAAGAAAGAAAAAACTCAAATAGAACTTATAGAACGAAATCAGAAAGAAATCACGACATTGCAGGAGAAAATAAATATGAAAATGTAATTAGACAGTAAGAAGGAAAACAAGTAATAAACAGAAATATCGAAAAAGAAGAAACATTTAAATAAAACAAAACTGGAAGAAGGAAAACAAAGCAAAGACAGGAAAGACAAGAAACGCGAGATAAAGATTCCCTTACCATTATTATATCCAGCACAACCCCCACCACCATCATCACCACCATCACCACCACGATCACGACCACCACCACCACCACCAGCCCCTCCCCTACCACCACCACTAACAACAAGAACAACAACAATCCCCCCTCGCCTCCACCACCATCACCACCATCACCACCAACACTACCACCACCAACAACAACAATCCTCCTACACAACCACCACCACTACCCCACTACATTCACCCTCCCACCCCACTACCAACACTACCATTACAGCACCACCTCCATCACCACCACCACCGGCGCTTCCCCGTGTAATGTTTCCTGGAACGAACGCTTACCACAGGCCCGAGGCGAGGCTGGGGATGGCTGACGCAGGCAATGACGTCAGCACACACTTCCTGGGGCGTCAGCACAGCGGCAAGACACAGAAAACGGTAAAAAGGTCAACGGAGGCACAGAAAACGGAAAGAGCGATTAACAGACACAGAAAACGGAAAGAGCGGTTAACAGACACAGAAAACGGAAAGAGCGATTAACAGACACAGAAAACGGAAAGAGCGGTTAACAGACACAGAAAACGGAAAGAGCGGTTAACAGACACAGAAAACGGAAAGAGCGGTTAACAGACAGAAAATATGAGTAACCGTTAACAGAGACATGAAAAACGGAGAGTCAGCACGCACTTCCTACGGTTTTAGCTCGTCAGGCGTGTCAAAGAAAACGTGAATAATGGTTAACAGAGATGAAAACGGGAAGAAGAGTTTAAAATCGTTAAGAAAACCGTAAAGAGGCTAAAGAAATCGGAAAGAGAACTCAATAAAATCAAGAAAACGGGAAGAAAAGTCATTAGTCAAGGAAAACGGAAAGGAAAGTCAATAAAATCAAGGAAAACGGGAAAAGGAGTCAAAAAATCAAAGAAAACGGGATAAAGAGTCAATAAAGTGAAGAAAAACGGGAAGAAAAGTCATAGAAGTCAAGGAAAACGGGAAAAAATTCAATAGAGTAAAGGAAAACGAAAAGAGGAGGAAATAGAATAAAAGAAAACGGAGAGAAGTCAAAATATCGACCAAAAATATCAAAACAAAAGCAGTGAAGAAACAAAAGAAAAACATCCTCAAAAATTCAAAATACAAGAGAAAACATAAGAAACAATACAAAAAAAAAACACTAACAAACATTCAACACAAAAGGTGATGCGTAAGAAACAAAACCAAACATCGACGAAAATTAAAAACAAAAGAGAGTAGAAATAAGAAAAGAAACAGAAAATCAATGTCATCAAGAATTCAAAATAAAGGAGTATACCCCTCAATACGAACTCATAAAAAACGGGACTTGAGCGCCACTGTACATAAGTTGAAATCAAAAGAGGTGTAAGAAACAAAACGGGGGAAAAAAAAAACATTGACACAGAAATCCAAAGTAAAAGAGTACCTCCATCAAAACATATTCATAAAAAACGGGACATGAGCGCCACTATAACACGTAAGTCGGCGAAAACGAGATGAGGTGTCGATAAGCTCATAGAAAACGGGTGAGTGGCATTGAGTGACGCGGAAATAGGCGGCTGGCTGTCACACCACCATCACAGAGAGCGAGAGAGAGGGCGTGACGGGAGACTTATGTAACAGTCCTGTGCCGTAACAACAACAACAACAACAACAACAAGAGCAGCACCCAATAGTACCTTGTCATTGGTTATCGAAATATACGGAATAGAAAAGAAAGAAACAAGTAAGAAACGAAAAGCGAAAGACGTGAAATAATAAATGAAATGGGACTGGAAGAAGGAAAAGAGAAAAAAATAAGAAATAGAAAAGATAAACAAAAGGAGGGAAGGCGAAAGACATGGAATAATAAGAAAATAGAAACAGAAAAAAAGGACAACAGGAATATAGCAATAACCACCACCACCACCACCACCACCACCATCGACGTAATAGATGAACCAGTCACGAACCTGTCAACACCACTTGTACTACCACCACCAACCCATTACAATCACCACCACCATCACCACCACTACTACCAAACCGCTACCATCAACCAGCTACCACCACCACCATCACTACCATAACCAACCCATCACCACCACCACCACCACCACCCATACCATAACCATTTACACCACCACCACTACCACCACCATTACCACCACAACCACCACCACGATTCCAGTACCAGCGAAGTATTAAACAATGTATCACCACCACCACCACCACCGCCGCCGCCGCCCTACCACCACCACCACCACCACCGCCGCCGCCGCCATAACACTAACACCAAGCTCGACATAGCGCCACCACCGGACCATAAAAGCACAATCGATTTCGTTACGCCGTTTATCAAAGAGAATTACCGTGATCCCTTCTACCTCCACCTCCACCTTCCACCACCTCCATCAACACCGATTTTTCTTCCACTATACTTCCACTACCGTCATCACCTACTCCATTATCATCCATTAACACCCTTTTTTATCTTCACTGTATTTCCACTATCATCATCACCATCTACTCCTTCTCTATTAAGACCATAACCTTTCTCTTTTCACTATACTTTCATTGTCGTCATAACCTTCTACTTCTCTTCCATTATTTTCTATGGGCCAAATTCTTCCCTTATGCCTTTTCACTACCATCACTGCAGCTACTATCGCCCTATCTATATTCTCCATCATCAATCCTGTCTCTCTCACCATCACTACTATTGTCGTCCATTAATTCTCCTTCTCCTTCTCTTCTCTCTTTTATTCGTCTATCTATCTTCTTCCTTTCTTCCTTTTTGCCCTCTTCTTATTTCACTTCTACCTCTTCGCCTTCTCATACTTATTCTCCTCTGTTCCTCTTCTTCTATTCCTCGTTGTTCTCCTACTCTTCCTTCTTCAGTGTTTCCTCTTCCTCCTCCTCCTCCTACTCTTCATTATTATTCATAAGAACATAAGAACATAAGAACGCAGGAGTCTGCAAGAGCCGGCCTGTAGGCTGCCAGTACTTTGACTCCTTTGACCCCCTAAGCCCCACCCTAACCCCAATCGCTGTCCATTGAATTATCTATTTTATTTTTGAATGTTGACATGTGTTACAATTGTCACACACTTCACACTATTCCACTCCACACCCATCACCACTGTTACAAAAACCAATTTTTGCCTATGTTTGAATTTGTTTAGTTTGAATCGTTTATTTACTTTACTAACCTCTTCTTTCATTACCAACACTTACCTGTGAAAAACCTCATATTAAAGCTTATTATTTCATCCATTTATAAACCTCTACATGTTCTACACCTCTAGAGTTCACCCTTTTAACTTCTTTAACTGTTTGTTTAACTGTTCAACCTCTTTCTCTTGTGGCAAGTGAAATTCCTTTCATCATCATCTCCTTTCCCTCCTCTTCCTCCTCCTCCGCCACCACTTCTCTTCCTCGTCTTCCTCCCTCTTCTTTCCTTCCTTTTTCTCCTCCTAATATTCCACCTCTTCCTTTTCATCCTCCTCATACTTCTTCTTATTCTCCTTCTGTTCCCTTTCTTCCTTCGGCAATATCCTCCACCTCCTCCTTCTCCTCCATAACTCCATTCTAATCTATAATCCACAACATCTATATTTCATCTTCCACCTCAACCTCCACCATATCTGACCATTCTACATCTCCACTATTACCTCCTCCACTACCATCATCCTCAATTCCTCTACCTCCTCCTCTTCCACTTGTTTTTTTACAACAAAGGAGACAGCTCAAGGGCACAATAAAAAGTAAACAGTAATAAAAAAAAGCCCGCTACTCGCTGCTCACAAAAAGAATCCAAAGAGGTGGCTATATTTTCACTCAATTTTCACTCTATTTTCACTCTATTTTCCACCGGTAACACACGACCTCCAAATTACTCCTTCCATCACCACTATCACCTCCATCACCACCACCATCACCACCACCTCCATCACCACCACCTTTAACCTTCGTGTCCCGTTGGTATTCTTTCATGAGGTATCAACACGCACGCCTATGTATTGTGGTCTATAAAACACTATATCACTCCACACCTTTACCTGTTATTCCCTCATTCCATTTCTATTCATCTTTTCCTTTGTTTATTGTTATCCAGGTACATTACTTTTACGTATATGATTTAATTTACACTACTTAACCTTCCTCATTAAACATATCGGGTTCAATTACGACTGTTTTTCAAGACCACAAAGATGATTTTAACCGGGTTTTTATGAGTAGTTTCCCCTTTCGTGGTTCAGGAGTCGTGTAAAACTAAGTCCTTCGCTTCTCACATCAACATGGGAGGGTGACTGTGGTGGTGGTGGTGGTGGTGGTGGTGTCGCTGAAGACGGTATGACTCAAGAACTCCCAGTAAAAATTAAGTTCAAGTGTCTTTTTAAAATGCTGTGTTGTCTTTGTTTTCGTGTTAGTCTTTTTAAAGGCGTTCACAGACATCTCGAATCTCTCTAACGTTATTCTCTTATTTTTATGCTGTTAATTTCGTGTTATCGTAAATAGTGAAGTGACGTTAAGCAGCCTTGTAACGGACCCCTGAGCCTTGCATCCTCCTTAAAACACACACACACACACACACACACACACACACATACACCAAACTTGATATCACAATTCCTTGCCGTCATGTGTGTGTGTGTGTGTGTGTGTGTGTGTGTGTGTGTGTGTGTGTGTGTGTGTGTGTGTGTGTGTGTGTGTGTGTGTGTGCTTTCTTCCGTTCGACTCTCCCTGTTCTACCAAAACGCATCCTACGGCGGAGGAAGACCCGGGAGGATTTTTCTCCCTGCCGGTCGGCGTTCCGGAGGCCATTCTGTTTTCAATCCCTGAGCTGACGAAAGCGGTTTTCTGCCACTGATCCGTAATTATTTGTCAATTCATCTAACAATTATCGGCTATGAAGTGCGTCATAGTGTGGACGTTATTCTTGGTGATGGGAAATGTAGGTGCCGTCAGCCTGCCGAGAACCCATGGGGAAAAGCTGACGAAGGGGTACTCCAAGACCTGACTTTGATTTCGACTTTTACAATAATTATTCACATTTTTTTTAATATATTTCTCTATTTTCATCCTCATATTCTTTGTTTCCGTTCACACACACATTTACTATTTTCATTTTTTATTCTGTTCTTCATCTTTTTCGTTACCTTTTCATATGTTTCTTCCGATGGATGAATAATTACCTATACACAATATCATTTTCCACGCACCTTTTTTTCCCCAGTCATTCCTTTCCAGTTAATTACTTACAAAAAAGATATTCACACTATAATTATTTTTACTTCTCATTTTCCATGTTTACAAAGATTTACAAACATTTTTTTTTCTCACATATTTCCTCCTTTTTTATTCCTTCTAACTCACTCGTTCCCTTTTTTTGTTTTTTCTAGTTTATATACAACATACTTCTCTTCCTCACGTTGTATACTTATTTTCTACTGCATTGTGTATTTTTTTCTATTGTTATCGTTCCTACAATCCCTCAGAAGTACAATTAATTACCTACAATACTTTTTCTTTTATCATATACAACTTTTTTTCCCCCACTTGCTTATTTCTAGTTAATTACAAAAACATTTACAATAATTTTCTCCTCATTTTTCGATGTTTACAAATATTAACAACACTTTTTCCTACACTCCTCCCACCATGCCCTTTCCCAGTCCTTTATCTTCTCTTTTCTTCATTTTTCTATCTTATTCCTCTTTCACATCACCCTCTCTCTCTATCCATCAATCTTCTCCTACTCCTTTTTTTATTTATCACTTTTTTTTATTTATACGCACAATACTTTTTCCCCGGCGTTATATTTTATTTTCTGAAGCGCGTCACCTTTTCCTCTTTTATTCCCCTGACGGGCGGCGTGTTGAGCGGTTGTCCTGCCGTGAATAAAGGCTAAGAGAGAACTTTTGACGCGCTGACGAAGGCCCGGCTGGAGTTTGTTGTGTGTGTGATGCGCTCGCTCTCTCTCTCTCACTCTTGTTCTCTCTCTCTCTGGCTCGCTCCTCTTCTCTCTCTCTCTCTCTCTCTCTCTCTCTCTCTCTCTCTCTCTCTCTCTCTCTCTCTCTCTCTCTCTCTCTCTCTCTCTCTCTCTCTCTCTCTCTCTCTCTCTCTCTCTCTCTCTCTCTCTCTCTCTCTCTCTCTCTCTCTCTCTCTCTCTCTCTCTCTCTCTCTCTCTCTCTCTCTCTCTCTCTGTGTGTGTTTGGGAAAAAAAATATATCCAACGCCATTTAAACCACTTCCGCGTACTTTTTCATCCTATTCTCCTCTTCCTCCTCCTCCTCCTCCTCATCCCCCTCCCCCTGCCCCTCCTCCTCCTGGGATGATCACATGCCCAGTGATGTTATTTACCTGGATTTCCAGAAAGCATTTGACAAGGTCTGCACGAGCGACTCCTTAAGAAGCTAGAGTCATCGGGTCTAGGAAGCAATCTGACCACGTGGATAAGAGATTGGCTCACCGATAGAAAACAACGAGTGCTACTCAAGGGCAGGCTTCCAAGTGGCTTCCAGACACAAGAGTCAATTCTGGGACCCATTCGCTGCAGGCGCCAAGTGACTGTCGAGCAGATTAAATCACTAGAACGGGCAACCCCGTAATGAGCCAATAGGGTTTCTGTTGCCTGCATTTGGATGTTTTCAAGTTTCCTCCTCCTTCTCCTCCGGCTACTTTTTCATCCCCTTCTATTGTCCTCCACTTCTTCAACTCTCTCTCTCTCTCTCTCTCTCTCTCTCTCTCTCTCTCTCTCTCTCTCTCTCTCTCTCTCTCTCTCTCTCTCCTTCCCTCGACCATAACATAACGTAGATACCTTTTTTTTTCCCGAAGCTTCAATAAGACCTTCGTGTATAACGTCTTCGGACCCACGAGGAAAGAAAAAAAAAAGTAAAAAAGTAAAAAAATAAAATAATATGAAAAGTAAAAGACGGTCTGAGTTTCATTGTGTTGGGGCTGAAAAATGAGTATGGTGTCCAGCGAATGGGGGGGAGGGAGAGGGAAGGGGGGAGGGGGAGAGGGGGGGAAGGGACGTGATTGATGGTAATGGTGAGGGGTAGGAAGAAGAGGAAGAAAAAGAAGAAGAGGAGGAGGAGGAGGAGGAGGAAAAAGAGTTGGAGGAAGAGAAAAAAAGGAGGAAAATATTGAAGGGAAGAGAGAAGGAAAAAAAAGTGGAGTTTGAGGAGAAAGAAGACGAAAGAAGAAGAAGAAGAAGAAGAAGAAAAATAAGAAGAAGAAGGAGGAGGCAAAAGAGGAAGTGAAAGAAGAGGAGGAGAAAAGTTTGGAGGAAGAGAAAAAAAGGGAGGAAAATATAGGAGAAAAGAGAAAGAAAGTGGCGTAGGAGGAAAAAGAAAAGAGAAAAGGAGGAGGAGGAGGAGGAGGAGAAGTTGGAAAAGAAACACGAATGGAAAAGAATGGAGAAAGAGGAAATAATAGAAGGTGGAGGTGGAGGAAAAGAACAAAGGAAAAAGAGGAAAAAGAGTTGGAAGACGAGGATATTAAAGAGAAGGGAAAAAAAAAGAAAGTGGATTGGGCGGAAGAACAAGAAGAGTTGGAGGACGAGGAAATTAAAGAAAAGGAAAAAAAGAAAAGGAAGTGGATTAGGAGGAAGAGGAGGAAGAAAGAGATGAAGGAGCGGGAGGACAAGAACTAATTGGAGAAAAATGAGATGGAAACGAAAGTGGAGTTGAAGAAAAAAGGGAGATAGAGAAGAAGGAAGAGGAAGGAAAAAGGAAAATATGGAGAAAAATGAGGAAAAGGAGATAATCAAATAAATAACTGAAACAAGAAAGAAAAATGGAAAAAAAAATAAGCAAGAGAAGAAAACGGAAAAGATATAGAGAAAAGAAAACGAGGAGAGGAGAAATAAATAAGGAGAGACTCAAACAAATAAATGAAACAAGAAAGAAAATGGGAAGAAAAAGCAATAACTATGAAAATTCGTTACTACCATTGCCATTACTGTTATTATTATTATTATTATTATTATTATTATTATCATTATTATCATTTTCTTTCACTCCACGTTACTTTCCTCTCCCTTTTATCGTCCCTTGAGAGTGCGTTAAGCGTGAATCACATTGCGTTAAGTCCACCATTGCAGGTCTCTCTCTCTCTCTCTCTCTCTCTCTCTCTCTCTCTCTCTCTCTCTCTCTCTCTCTCTCTGAGAGAGAGAGAGAGAGAGAAACTTCCTCACTTACAGTCCTTCCCATCATATTTCATCTCTACAGTTTCTAACACTTCCTGCCTCACTTCTCTCCCTCTCTCCCTCCTCCCCTTCCTCCATTTCCGCCCTTTCCCTTGGCTTTCCTTCCCTCCACCATGTTTTTTCCTCCTTCCCTCCATTCGTACCCTCCCTCCTTCCCTCTCCGATTTACCTTTTTCTTCTTCCTCTCTTCCTTCCTTCCTCCCTCCATTCCCTTCCTTCTTCAGTTTTCTTTTCCCACTACAATGTTTTTTTTTTCTCCTCCCCTTCCATTTTCTTCAATCGTACTTTCCTTTCTTCCTTCTCCGATATAGCAGTTTCTTTCCTCCCTTCCTCCCTTCCTTCCTTCATTTTCATTCTCCCTTAGCCTTCCCTTTACTCCACCAAGCATTCTTCTTCCTTTCCTTCCTCAGTTCCTCCATTCGTATTTCCCCTTCTCCCTCCCGCGTAGCACTTTTCTTCCTCCCCTCCTCCAATCTCTCTATCTCCTCTATTTCCTTCCTTTCCGTCCTCCTTCCTGTCGCCCTCTACTCCTTATAACACGTGATCTCTCCTCTTGCCTTCCTCTGTTTCTTTTCTTCTTTTATATCTTTCCAACTCCTGCAGTTTTTTTTCACACATACCGTTCAAACTAACCGCGTAAATAGGCTCCTCCCCATTTCCCTCTGTCATTGGTTAGTCCACAAGCAAACCACGCCCCCTTTCAAGTTCAGGCTGCATATTATTGGTGGATACTCGGAAACGCTGAATCTATTTGGTTTGGGCTGGCTAGGATGAGTGGGCGGGACTTTTGATTATCAGAAGTTAATTTGAAGAGCTAAGTTCTTACCTATAACAAACTCAAGGGACAAAGCGACGGAGATGAGCACGGAGGCCACGCGCAGCTATAGCGTATGCCCCCACCTTTACCTGCATCTTTAAGTCGCATCCTCTCCCGTTTCCATGACAACCACAATTAACAAGAAACAAGGCAAAAGAAATATAAAAAAAACAGAAAAAACAATATTAAAAAGAGAAAAGGAAAAGCATTGAACATTGAAGGGAAAAGGAGAAGGCAAATAAAAACGTTAAGGAAAGGAGGAGAAAAAGTTGAAGAAAATGCTAGATGAAAATATTCCAAAGTTCCTCCTACAGGCGAGACACAGAAAACGGAAACAGTGGTACAAAAGAAAATGGGTCACGGACATAAGAGTTACCAATCCTTCCCCTATCCACCAGTCCCATTACCAACCCTTCCTCTATCCACCAGTCCCATTACCAACCCTTCCTCTATCCACCAGTCCCATTACCAACCCTTCCCCTCTCCACCAGTCCCATTACCAACCCTTCCCCTCTCCACCAGTCCCATTTCCAACCCTTCCCCTCTCCACCAGTCCCATTACCAATCCTTCCCCTATCCACCAGTCCCATTACGAACCCTTCCCCACGTAAAACAATGATGAGGAAATGAAAAAGAAATACCAAACAAAGGATACATAGCGAGATATACATAGAATAAAAAAGAAATCTACACCACAATAAATAAAAAGGAAATGAAGGAGAAAACAATAGCGAGGAAAACAAGGAAAAAGAATAACAGAGAAATAAAGAGAAAAACTGTAAAAAAGGAATACACTGGAAAAAAATAAAGAAAAAAAAACATAAAAAAACATTAACAGATATCACGAGGAAGAATAGCTGAAAAGGAATGAAGGGAAAAAGGAAAAATAAATGAAGGAAATAGAGAAAATTGAGAAAAGGGAAATACAACGAAATGAATAGAAGAGAAAAGGAGAAGACAATAAAGAACGGAAAGAAGGAAGAATACATGAAGATAAAGAAAGGAAAATAGAAGAACTGAAAGAAATGTTGAGAAAAATTAAAAGAAGGAAGGATAAGAAGGAAAATTAGGAAGAATAGCTAAAAAAAAAGAGTAAGAAAAAAATTGAAAATAAAAAAAACGCTAAAACAAAAACCAAATAAAAAGAAAAGAAAAAATAGCAAAAAAAGAGTAAGAAAAAAATGGAAAAAAAATGAAAAAACGCCGAAACAAAATTCAAATAAAAAGAAAAGAGAAAAAAAAACTCGAAAATTAAAGAGAAAGAGAGAAAAAGACAGAAAACCCACAACTAATAAACACTGCAGGAATTACCGCCGCGGACCCTTAAAGAGCAACACACACAAAACTACACCGACAACACAAACTGGAACACACGCACGCACGCACACGCTCGTTCACTCAACTCGCAACATTTTCACGCACTCGACGCAAACTTTTTTTCGGAAGCGCGAGTTGAAAGAGAAACAAAAATGTAATACAAAAAAAAATATAAAAAGATGAAAACAGACCAATACGAGGAAGGAAGAGAGAAAAGAATGAAGAAAAGTATTGAATCAAGAGAATGAGTGAGAAAATGGGAGAGAAAATGAGAGAATGAGGAGAGATAGAAGAAGCTCACGTAAGACTTTAAGAAGAAAAATTAATGAGGGGAACAAAATATAATTATGAGAGAATATGAGACAAGAAGATAAAAAAGAAGAAAAAGTATTAAACAAAAAAGAAGATGAAGGAAGAAGGAGAGAGAGGAAGTCTTTCAACGAGAATATAATAAGAGTAATGTGAACGAAAAAAAATAAAAACAGAACTTTGTGAGAAAAAAATAAGACACGAAGAGAAAGAATAGTATTGAATCACGAAAATAAGGGAGAAAATTGGGAAGGTAAAAGAAGAAAAAAAAAATATAATACTGTTAACAAAAAGAATGTTATAGCAGAGAACAATATGGAAAAAGAACAGAAATATGCGAAAGAAAATAACTGAAAAAAAAAGGTAAAGAAGATAGAAGCAAACGTAAACGAGGAGAAATAAAAAAAAAAGTAGCAGTAATATAAACAAAAGAATAACAATGTGAAAAATCAAGAATAATGATGAGAAAAATAAAAATAAAAGAACAAAGAAAGTATAAAATAAAAATAAATAAAAGGAAGAACAAAAAGAAGAATAATGTGAGGAGTAAAAATGCGAACATAAGATTATAATAAAAGAACAGTACGAGGAAGGAGGATAAAGAAAAATAAAGAATAGTATTGAATCAGGAGAATGAGGAAGAAAGCGAGAGAAAATGATGAAGAAAATGAGACAGAAGAGGAAGCGCACGATTTGCACGAAGAAGAAAATAATAATACTGTAAACGAAAGAGAATCATGAAGACAAGACAAGATAAAAAATAGAAGAAAAAGAAAGAAAGAAAAGTATTGAACAAAGAAGATGAAGAAAAAAAAAGAGAGGAAGCGCACATAGGTTTTTTGAAGAGGAGAAATAAAAAAGAAAATAATCTGAAATAAAGAAAAATATCGAAAAAAAAACGAATACTAGAAAAGAAGAGAAATAGAGAGAAAGAAAAGACTTGGACAAAGAAGATGAGTGGGAAAAGGAGGTAATAGAAGGCAGGTCTTTCGAAGAGAAGAACAATAATAATAATAACGTTGAAAAAGAAAATACTTGAAACAGAGAATCATGCGAGGAAAGAAGGAGAATAGAGAGAGAAAGATATTGTTGATGAGGATAAAAAAACTACATAAGAGAAACGCACGTGTATAAATAAGTCTTGGAAGGGGAAGAAAAATAAAATAATACAGGAAACCTAAAAAAATAGATACCAAAAAAAGAGAACATACTTATGAAGAAGAAAAAAAAATGGATTGAACAAAAAAGATGAAAGAAAAAATTAGGAAAAAGAAGTCCACGTGTCTGAGATATAAAAAAAAAATAATAACATAAAAACAGAACAATAAGAGGAAAGAAAATAGACAGGAAAGAGAAATGTAATGAACAGGGAAAACATAAAGGAAAAGAAAATAGAACAAGAAGCGCAAGTGTATAAGTCTTGGAAGGGGAAGAAAAATAAATTAATACTGTAGACCTAAAAAAATATATACAAAAACAGAGAACATACTAAGAGAGAAGAAAAAAATAGAAAAAGAATGCAGTGAACAAAGAAGATGAAGGGAAGAGTAAAAAGAAGAAGCCCACGTGTTTGAGGAATGAATCATTGACGGAGAAGAAAAATATGATAGTGTGAACAAAAGAAAGTGATGGATACCCCGAGCAATATGATAATAGAAGGAAATGAGAAGAAGAAAAGTTATGAATAAAGAAGATGAAAGGAAAAGTAGGAAGAAGAAGCCCACGTGTTCATTGACGGAGAAGAAAAATATGATGAAGTGAACAGAAGAAAATGATGAAAACCGCGAGCAATATGAAAATAGAAGGAAAAGAGAAGAAGAAAAGTTATGAATAAAGAAGATGAAAGGAAAAGTAGGAAGAAGAAGCCCACGTGTTCGAGGTATAAATCATTGACGGAGAAGAAAAATTATGATGGTTTGAACAAAAGATAATGATGAAAACCGAGACCAATATGAAAATAGAAGTAAAAGAGAGATAGAAAAGTAATGAATTAAGAAGATGAAGGGGAAAAAAGGACACGGCGAGTAGAAACAAAAAAGAAGGGAAAAAAGTATTGTAGGAAAGTTAAAATCACAATGCTCATAAACCTCTCCTCCCAAAATCGACAGCTCCTTTGGCCACTCTCAGAACTCTTTATAGGGGCAGTGATTAGCGGGCTTTTTTTTCCATTATTTTTATTTTTATTTTTACCTTTAACTGCTTTCTTGCTGTAAAAAAAGGATGATAAATGCAGAGAAATATTAAAATTGAAAAAAAAAAGGGAGAAAAGTACAGCACTGAAAAAAAAGTAGTGTTGGACGGAGATGAAAAAAAATAAAATATTATGAATCGTGGATCTAAACACAGAATTAGGCAAAATAAAAAAAAGGATTGAAGATATGGAAAAAAATTGAGATAAAGAAAAAAGAATGCGAAAAAGAAAAGAAGGAAATATAACCGTTTAATTGTTTAGGAAATAGTGAGGTTTAATTGCTCTCTCATCAAAATACAAACCTTTTCGACGAGTAACACTACAGAGCGAAACTAAAGGTATGTATTGAGGGAATGTTGGAAAGAACAGAAAAAAATAAGAAAGAAAACATTGAAAAAAAAAGGTTAGGGAAAAAAAGATAGAAGCACACGTGTACGAGGAGAAAAAAATAGTAGTAATATAAACAAGAGAATAATAAAGAGAAATATAAAGAATAATGATGTGGAAGAGAACGAATTAAAATACAAAGAAATAAAAAAATAAAAGGAAGAACAAATGAAAGAATAACAATGTGAAACTCTCTGTGCTACAATTACCAAACAATAACAAGGTAAATGAGTCTCCCAATTGCTCTCATATAACAAAACAAATGCAATAAATAAAAGTAAACTGCATATTCGTTCTGCATATTCTGGGCGAGAGTGAAAGGGCATATTTTTTTCATGACCAAATTTTTTTCGCTCATGAAAGAGAAAAAAGACATTCACACTTTCTCAATAATAAATTACTAAAAAAAAAAAATCATATACCATTTTTTTTAGTGTAGTTTTGAACGAGGCGCATCTTGATAAATAGGTGAATAAATAAAACGTTCCTCATAAATTTGATATCAAGAAAAAAAAGGAAAGTCATACACATTTTTTTTTACCCGCGCAAACTTGAACACAAATTATTGTGTTCAAGAAAAAAGGGTCACAGTTTTTTCTTTGATGTAGAATTGAACGAAACGCATCTTGAATAACACATGAATGAATAAAACTGTAATCCAGAAAAAGAAAATGAAATTGAAACATAAAACTGAAATTCAGAAAACTGGAACTGAAATCCAGAAAACTGAAAATAAAACTGACACATAAAATTGAAATCCAGAAAACTGAAACTGAAACATAAAACTGAAATCCAGAAAACTAAAACTAAAACAAAATTGAAATCCAGAAAAAAATACATGAAACTGAAATCCAGAAAAAAATACATGAAACTGAAATCCAGAAAACTGAAACTGAAATCCAGAAAACTTAAACTAAAACTGACACATAAAATTGAAATCCAGAAAACTGAAATTGAAACATAAAACTGAAATCCAGAAAACTAAAACTGACACATAAAATTGAAATCCAGAAAACTGAAATTGAAACATAAAACTGAAATCCAGAAAACTAAAACTGACACATAAAATTGAAATCCAGAAAACTGAAATTGAAACATAAAACTGAAATCCAGAAAACTAAAACTAAAACAAAATTGAAATCCAGAAAAAAATACATGAAACTGAAATCCAGAAAAAAATACATGAAACTGAAATCCAGAAAAAAATACATGAAACTGAAATCCAGAAAAAAATACATGAAACTGAAATCCAGAAAAAAAGGAAAAAACTCATCCAGAAAAAAAATTTTCTGAAATCAAAAGTTGAACAAAAAAAATCCTGCACCATTGATTAATATGAATAAACAAAAAAAATCTTCATATAACTAAAGAAAAAATCAAGAAAAAAAAGGAAAGTCATACACCCGGTACTTTTTTTTCCCTGTGTAAACGTGGACACAAACCATCGTGTTCAATATTCAGTGATCCTTGGTGGTGTAATATTTCCCCTGATTTCCGCTCACTTAGCCAAACAAAAATTTCTTCATATCACTAAAAAAATCAAGGAAAAATAGGAAAGTCATACACCCGGTACTTTTTTTTCCCTGTGCAAACGTGAACGCAAACCATCCTGTTCAATATTCATGTTCCTCGGCGGTGTAATATTCCCCTGCTTTCCGCTCACTTAGCCTCGGGATCGCGCGCGGCTGGGCTTCGAAGCCTCGCCTGGGGTGCCTAATGAACCATTGCGCTCGAATCAAAACTGTGAACTCACCTTGATTTTCCCAGCGATCGGAAACACATCAGGTGCACTTCAGGGACTTATTAGATTCTCTCTCTCTCTCTCTCTCTCTCTCTCTCTCTCTCTCTCTCTCTCTCTCTCTCTCTCTCTCTCTCTCTCTCTCTCTCTCTCTCTCTCTCTCTCTCTCTCTCTCTCTCTCTCTCTCTCTCTCTCTCTCTCTCTCTCTCTCTCTCTCTCTCTCTCTCTCTCTCTCTCTCTCTCTCTCTCTCTCTCTCTCTCTCTCTCTCTCTCTCTCTCTCTCTCTCTCTCTCTCTCTCTCTCTCTCTCTCTCTCTCTTAATGGGGCGCGACACCTCGTCCTTTTAACTGTCAGGAGTTTGCTCTGATTCACCGTGAAGAAAAACTGCTCCTTTGCAAACCATGAACGCGTAAATACCGCTCGAGGGGGGGGGGGGGGGCCGCGAGAGAGAGAGAGAGAGAGAGTAATGTAGCGTGAATTGGAATTGGACTCGCATTGCAAAGAAGATCAGGAAGAGGAACACGAAGAGGAAGAGGAAGCGACAGAGGAGGAGGAGGAGGAGGAGGAGGAGGAAATGAAAACGCACGAGCTAAATATTAAAGAGGTCTACGAGGCTTACTTTACCCTCTTTCTCTATTGATATGTCTGCCGATCTATCTATCTATCTATCTATTCATCTATTATGTCTGTCTATCTATCTATCTAACTCTATCTATCAATCTATCTATTCATCTATTATGTCCGTCTATCTATCTATCTACCTCTACCTATCTATCTATTCATCTATTATGTCTGTCTATCTATCTATCTATTCATCTATTATGTCTGTCTATCTATCTATCTAACTATCTATCTATCTATTCATCTATTATGTCTGTATCTATCTATCTACCTATATCTATCTATCTATTGATCTATTATGTCTGTCTATCTATCTATCTAACTATCTATCTATCTAGTGATCTATTATGTCTGTCTATCTATCTATGTACCGCTATCTATCTATCTTAACCTCACCCCCAAGGTATGTATTGTTCTGTCTCTTTCTCTACACGAGGTCAAGACAACACCCGTAACAGTCACGCTCCACCGTCACCTCGCGCGCCTGGGACTTGGATCAGATGGCGCCAACACACAATGGTTTAAAAAAATGCATTGTGTTAATATAAAAAGCATTACAAAGCAAACTGCATTGATCCATAAATGTATGACTAGGCTCTGCTAATGATAATTGTGAATAATTTTAGTGTCCATCCGTCAAAATATTTACAACGCTATGTTTTTGTAATACTTTCCAAATCAAGACACTGTATCATATTGTGAACGGTGTCATCTGGTCCAGTGTCATACATGGGCCTCGGCTTACCCCGGTAGCTGCGGGGATCATATTTCTTAAAGGCCCCTCCAAGCGAGAAAAATGAGAAAAAAATCATCACTCACATAAATCATTGCATAATATATATCAACGCATTTGTGATCAGTTTATGCATCATCTATTTTGGGGGGTTTATATCATGGCGAAAATTTGGCCCGTCGCTGCTACACGATAAAGCCACAAATCTGGCCCATCCCTGCTACCGGGTTAAGTCACGGCCGCCTTGAACAGCTGACGTTAAAATAGTGAGCGGACTCTTCTCGGAGCCGGACGTGACATGAGTTTCCCCCAGCGGTCCTTCCCAACAGCCTCCCTGACACAACCACTCCCGTCCAGCCACCGAAGTCGCTACCGTGACTCTGAAGCTCATATTCTCAAAACATTTCGGAGCTAACACACCCACATTGGATACGAGTTTCATAGAGGCTGTGTTAGTATTTCCATGGTTAGTTATATAAGCCTAGGGATAGTTTGACAAGGCTGCTGCACCGTAAATGGAAAAAAATGTTATAAAAACCTGACTAATCATTTCTGTGGCCTTTGAAAATGTTTGTTGTGAGGGCTGAAAGTGACTGAAAATACGGTCTGAGGTTGGTATTCTTAGACGACCCTGACTCTCACATCAACAATATCCAAAGGCAAAAATGGAGGTCAGTCGGGATCTAATGAGTGTTTTTGTAGGTTCATGGTACAGAAGAAGGGTCAAAATATCACCAGGGTTATTAAACTACCCCTGGAAGGGCCCACAACTCCTATGAAACCCTTGTCAAATATGTGTGTTTGGGCGAGGAAGTGTTTAACAACCCGGCAATCAGCCCCGTCAGACGCAAACCCAGAGTTGCCAGATTATCGTACTCAAAATATCGCATTTATCAGTTCCAGGGCCCAAAACTTTCTTACCCACACAGATAACGAAATGCCAGTTAAAGTTCTCGTTAAAAGCATTACTTATTGGCGTTTGTTTGCGATAGCTGTGACTCAGAAACCGGGAAATACGATGTGCTGAGTGGCTGAGTACGATAACTTGGTAACCTTGCGCAAACCCTCTAATCATTTTGCCGGTGACGCCGCCGCAACGCTTTCCCGTACGCGGAGAGCCACCAGGAGACCACTCGACTCTTGACCCGTATTATCAGACGCTTTCGACTCTCCCAACTAATATTTCAAAAGCCAAGAAGGAGATTAGTTGGGTTCCCAGACTAAGAAGGAGATTAGTTGGGTTCCCAGGTCAAGAAGGAGATTAGTTGGGTTCCCAGGCCAAGAGGAGATTAGTTGGGTTCCCAGGCCAAGAGGAGATTAGTTGGGTTCCCAGGTCAAGAAGATTAGTTGGGTTCCCAGGCTAAGAGGAGATTAGTTGGGTTCCCAGGCCAAGAAGGAGATTAGTTGGGTTCCCAGGCCAAGAAGGAGATTAGTTGGGTTCCCAGGCCAAGAGGAGATTAGTTGGGTTCCCAGGACAAGAAGGAGATTAGTTGGGTTCCCAGGCCAAGAGGAGATTAGTTGGGTTCCCATAAGTGTTTTCACGTTCATGGCGCAGAAGCTTGATCAAACTATCACTAGGCTCATAAAATTACCCATGGAAATACTAACACAACCTCCGGGAAAGTCTTATCAAGTGTATAGGTGTATATGCGTCCCTGGGTTACTGACAGCCTCCCCGACTCCCGCCGTGTTGCCGACTCGTGTAAGATAGTGCTGTCCCCATGTACGCCGTCCCACACTCCAGGTACACATGTAATATTAGACCGCGCGCCGTGCCTTTCAAGCCGACGATCTCCTGAGTCCCCGCCACACTGCCGACTCCGAGAGGATCGTTGTTCTTGAAGGTACCGTGATTGTCGCGGCTATTAGCGCCGGTTTGTGAAGTTTACGGTATTACTCGCGTGTTTCTCTCCGTAAACCGGCAAAGTTACGACCAAACTACCTGGCTTTGTGGGAACGGACCTGCTCGAAACACACACACACACACACACACACACACACACACACACACACCGCTCTGATAGCCCAGTGGATGAAGTTGTGCCCCTTCAGGAGTCAGTTGTGCCTGGCAGGCGGAGGTTCAAGCCCCGCTCAGAACTGGATTTTTCCGCCGACAAGGAGTGTTACTGTTCCCCCTTGAGCAATGGAGATGTGGTGTGTGGAGGCCCCACCAACACCCAGAGATCGACTGTAATGAGCTTGCTCTTATCGGGAGGGTACTTGTTGGCGATGACGAGTCCAGCCCGTGATTAGGCCGTGGTGAACACACACACACACACACACACACACACACACACACACGCTCTCTCTCTCTCTCTCTCTCTCTCTCTCTCTCTCTCTCTCTCTCTCTCTCTCTCTCTCTCTCTCTCTCTCTCTCTCTCTCTCACCTTTAAGGACAAACGGACAGCAGTCACCGCCGCTCGGTCAACGGGAAGCGCTGCGTGGCGGGGCAAAGGTCACGGAGAGGAGAAGATGACCTTGTGTGTTGACCTGACCAGGAAGAGGAGGACGCGGAGGAGATATGAAAATACGGAAGAACAGAAAAGAGAGAGCGTGTTGGCTTGTAAAGAGGTCGGCCGCCGCAGTGATATAATCTATTTCTCAGGCGCTCCAGTCACCTGCATTTGAAACCACTTGCGGTGCGGACGTGCGGACCAAGACAGAGTATTTTATTATTAGTAGCAGTATCCTGAGAGACGAAACTGGTAGAGAGGGAGGAATGCGGACACTATACGTTGTTTGTCCATCAGTCACCCAACAACTGAGACGCCGAGGAAAAAAAAAATGAAAGCGATGAGAGAGAAGGAAATAGAAGGCGAGGGTATTATGGTGAAGCAATGATCAAGAAACAGAGCGAAGGACCTTGTTTGTCATCCACAGAGTAATGCTAAATGCGGTTTTTAAAATGGGTTGAGGATTCCTTAGCATGTTGACCTCTCTTTCGGCCACCTCTTTAGATTCTTTTTGGGAGCAGCGAGTAGCGGGCTTTTTTTTTTTTTTATTATTGTTTACTTTTTTGTGCCCTTGAGCTGTCTCCTTTGTTGTAAAAAAAAAGTATGGTTAGTCTTGAGTGCATGAATTTACACTTGTCCAGGTTGAAGAACATTGTCGATTCTTCAAGCACGTGTTTTTTTTTTTTTTATAGTAAAGGCAACAGCTCAAGGGCAAAAAGAAAAGAAGAAAAAAGAAAAGAAAGAGTAAAGAAAACAGTAATAAAAAAAAAAAGTCTAGGTCGTTTTGTATGCCTTTGAAATCGGTCGATAGGCCCTTCCCCCCCTCCCCCCCCCCTCTCCTCTCTTTAAATGTTAGCGAATGTTATCAGCAAACTTTGACATGTAGGTTATTAGTTCGGTTTCCAAGTCTCTGATGAATATAATAAAGACGATGGGTTTTAAAACGGACCCTGGCAGTGCTCTTCTTGTGACAGAAAGCCATTCAGAAATTACCCTTTGAATAAAACTCGTTGCTTTCTCCTGACGAGCCAATTTCTTAACCACGAAGGACGAGGAATATATATAGGAAGGTAAGAAAGAAATGAGAGAAAGAAAAGGAAAACAAGGAAAACAGAGAAGGGTAAGAAAGAAAGGGAAGAAAGAATAGAAAAACAAGGAAAACTGAGAAGGGTAAGAAAGAAAGGGAAGAAAGAATAGAAAAACAAGGAAAACTGAGAAGGGTAAGAAAGAAAGGAGACAAAGAATAGAAAAACAAGGAAAACTGAGAAGGGTAAGAAAGAAAGGGAAGAAAGAAAAGAAAACAGAGAAAACAAAAGCCTACGACAGAGACACATAAAAGGGCCATTGAAGCAAAACAACAACAACAACAACAACTAACGAAGAAAACATAGAAGATAAAGAAACATACAGAGAAGAGAAAAATGACGAAGAGAGGGAAATAAAAGGAACCAGGTCAATTTAAGGACATAGGAAAGAAGAAGAGAAAGAGGACATAAAAACATGGAAGATAAAGAAACAAGAAGAAAAGAAGAAAATAACGAAGAGCGGGAAATAAAAGGAACCAGGTCAAATTAAGGACACAGGAAAGGAGAAGAGAAGGGAGACATAAGACGTGGATACAAAGGAGCTAGAAGATAAAGGTAAGGAGGAAGAGAAAATGGATCTTGAAAGTCGCTGCAAGGAGAATAAAAGACGGAAAGAAAGGAGGGAAAGAAAACCCTAAGATGATAAAAACGGTACAAAGGGAGTCAATAATGGAGGAGGAGGAGGAGGAGGAGGAGGAGGAGGAGGAGGAGGAGGAGGAGGAGGAGGAGGAGGAGGAGGAGGAGGCAGACAAAGATACTGACAATGATGACGGTGATGATAATGAGGTGAAGAACGAGGAGGAGGAGGAGGAGGAGGAGGAGGAGGAGGAAGAAGAAGAGAAGGAAGGTGACAAAAATAAAGAAAAAGAACAAAACAATGAGGACGAATAAAAAAAAATCGAAAAAGAAGAGAGAGAGAGAGAGAGAGAGAGAGCACTAAAGGAGAAGGAATACTGAGCGACAGAGTGATAAAGACCGCAAGGCTGAATCATTGATGTACACACACACACACACACACACACACACACACACACACACACATACACGCTAAATATTTACGACAAAACACGTATACGCGAACGAAATTCTTATAACAAAATAAAATAAAAAAAAATAAATAAATAAAATGACAAATACAACACGATTTTTCACATCGGCCAATCTTTTTTTTTTTTTTATACGGGAAAGAAAAAAAAATACATATACGAAAGTTTGTGGGAAAGAAACGGTGCACTATTTTTTTTTCTCTCAATAATAATAATAATAATAATAATAATAATAATAATAATAATAATAATAATAATAATAATAATAATAAAGTATCCCATAAAAGACTCACGGTCACCTGTTGATTAAAAGGAAGGAAACATCTGCCACTCACCGGTGTAGCTCTCTCTCTCTCTCTCTCTCTCTCTCTCTCTCTCTCTCTCTCTCTCTCTCTCTCTCTCTCTCTCTCTCTCTCTCTCTCTCTCTCTCTCTCTCTCTCTCTCTCTCTCTCTCTCTCTCTCTCTCTCTCTCTCTCTCTCTGTCTGTCTTTCTCCCTTTCTCCCTTTCTCCCTG
>NC_066561.1:6514020-6541520 GCF_024679095.1 Eriocheir sinensis | reverse complement strand
CCCCTCTACCTTCCTAACCTAGAACCACCTCATTTCTCTCTGCAAACGAGGGAAGGACTTTCTTTTCAAACCGAGTTATCCGCCACTGGAACAAACTCCTTTAAAAGTAGTAAGTCAGAAAACTATCAACGCCTTTTAAATTCGAATCGACCGTTATATCGTTGCGTTGTAAATTGAACGTACATAGCGAGGTGGAATGGCTCTCAGGCAGATGAAGGCAATACAGCCGGTAACCTCGTAATGAGCCAGTGGATGTGCTGTTGCCTGCCTTTTCGTGTTTCCATGTTTTCCCTCCCTCCTCATCACTTCATCATTCCCTCCCTTCCTCCCTTGCTTCCTGTCCTCCTGACCTTCACCTCTCTCCCCCTCTCACTCCCCTCTCTCATTCCTGACCTGCTGACTCACTTCACTCACTGAACTCCCTCCTCTCCCTTTTTTTTCCTCCCTTCTTTCCACTCCTTTTTCCCTTCACTCCTCCTCCTCACTCTTTCATTCCTTTCCTTTGCTCCATCACATCCTTACTCCTTAGCTGTACTACTCCTTCCTTCTCCTTTCCCTTCCTGTCAACCTGCCTTCCATTCCCCTATCCTTCCTTCCCTTCCTCCCTTGCTTTCTCTCTTCATACTCCTTACTCCTCATTCCTTCCTCCTTCTTTTCCTTCCTTCCTTTCGTTCTTTCTAATCCTTCTTGCTCTCTTCTCTCACTCCTTCATTCCTTTCCTTTACTCTTTCACATCTATACTCCTTATCTGTACCACTCCTTCCCCCTCCTTCCCCTCCCTGTCAACCCTGCCTTCCTTTCCCCTTTCCTTCCTTCCCTTCTCTCCTTCTGACCTTCATCTCTTTCCCCTCTCACTCCACTCCCTCATTCCTTTCCTGCCGACTTGCTGAACTCCCTCCTCTCCCGTGTCTTTCCTCTCAATATTTTCTCTCCCTCCTCCTTTCCCTCCGTCCTCCCTCATTCTCCCTTGTTTCCCTTCCTCCCTCCGGGCTCGTGATGGGCCGCAGCATAACAGCCTTTGAATATTAAAGCAACAATTACACGTGACGAGTCTTGGCTTGCGCCGGGAATTGTTATTTTCACCGTGGATGTTGTTCTAGTGCTGCGCTGTTATTTTCACCGAGCGACCCAATTTTTTTTTAAGAGGGGGGAGAGGGAAATTGTAAGTGGGGGTTTTAGAAGGGGGAGAGAGGGATATTGTTAGCGGTATTGTTAGGGGGGGTGTAACATTTTTTAGAGGAGAGAGGGAAATAAGAGGATTTTAGGGAGGGAGAGGGATGTTGTTATGTATTTTAGGGGGAATTGTAAGTTTTTAAGGAGGAGGAAACTGAGGTATTTTTGGGAGGGAGGGAAACTGTAAGGGTATTTTTAGGAGGAGGAGAACTGTAAGGTATTTTTAGGAGGAGGGAAACTGTAAGGGTATTTTCAGGAGGGGGAGAGGGAAACTGTAAGGGTATTTTTTAGGAGGGGGAGAGGGAAACTGTAAGGGTATTTTCAGGAGGGGGAGAGGGAAACTGTAAGGGTATTTTCAGGAGGGGGAGAGGGAAACTGTAAGGGTATTTTCAGGAGGGGGAGAGGGAAACTGTAAGGGTATTTTCAGGAGGGGGAGAGGGAAACTGTAAGGGTATTTTCAGGAGGGGGAGAGGGAAACTGTAAGGGTATTTTCAGGAGGGGGAGAGGGAAACTGTAAGGGTATTTTCAGGAGGGGGAGAGGGAAACTGTAAGGGTATTTTCAGGAGGGGGGAATTGTAAAGGGTATTTTTAAGGGGGGGAAACTGTTATGTCTTTTCTTTTTTTCGTTTTAGTTTTTCAGCTTCTTTTTTTACCAAGTGTTTTTTTTCTTCATTTTCTATACTTTTGTTTTGTTTTCTTTAATTTCTGATTTTATCACGTTATATTTTTTTCTATTTTTTGGATTTTTTTATAGTGTTGTTCTGCTTTATTGTTTTTTATTGTTTGAGTTGCTTAGTTTCTATTTCTACCAAGTGTTTGTTCTTCTCCATTTCTTGTACTTTTCGCTTTTTATTGTTGTTGTTGTTGTTGTTGTTTACTTGCTATTCTTATAAGTTTTTTTTCCACGTCTGTTTTCTTCATTTTTTGTACGCTTGCTTTTTATTCTTTTGTTTTCTTCTATTTTTATCACGCGTTTTATTTTGCTGTTATTTTCCCTGAACGATTCATGTATTTTTTTTTTTTTTGGGGGGGGAGGGGGAGACGGTCTGTAGGCGGGATTTTTTTATAGTGTTGCTCTGTTCTGTGCTTCGTTTTTATCCTTTCAGTTGTCTAGTTGCTATTTTTACAACGCGTGTTTCTCTTCTTCAGTTTTTGTGCTTGTTTTGTTGATTACTTGCTTTATTTTCGTGTTTTTTTTTCATTTCTTGCGTGTTTTTGTTTTGCTTTTTTTTGTTCATAAGTTAAAATTACAACCTTTGAATTCGTCTTAATCTCGAGGTTGTTGTTTTTTTCTTTCTTTTTTCTTATTTCTGTTTGATCTCTTCGTACCTTTGTTTACTTTGCTTGATTTTTATTCGTTTATGTTTAATGTGTGTGTGTGTGTGTGTGTGTGTGTGTGTGTGTGTGTGTGTGTGTGTGTGTGTGTGTGTGGGTGGGAGGGTGCATTTAATTCGTAGTAAATTCGGTCGTGATGATTTTATCTTGCTGCGCCTTGTAAAGTATGCAGGAGACCATTTTATATTCTCTTTCTTCTCTCTCTCTCTCTCTCTCTCTCTCTCTCTCTCTCTCTCTCTCTCTCTCTCTCTCTCTCTCTCTCTCTCTCTCTCTCTCTCTCTCTCTCTCTCTCTCTCTCTCTCTCTCTCTCTCCCTTCTCTCTCCTTCTTCCCCTTCTTTCCTCTCCCCCCTTCTCTTCTCTTCTCTCTCTCTCTCTCTCTCTCTCTCTCTCTCTCTCTCTCTCTCTCTCTCTCTCTCTCTCTCTCTCTCTCTCTCTCTCTCTCTCTCTCTCTCTCTCTCTCTCTCTCTCTCTCTCTCTCTCTCTCAACTGGCAACAGGCAAAAAGACTCACGCCGCAATGAACCTAAGCAACTCATGGTTAGATATATATTCAGGAGGTGAGGACGAAATGAAGTCAAGAGCTTTTTACCTTATAAGCTTCCTTCCTCTTATTGACTGCCTTCTGCCTCTTAAAGTCCGCCGCAATGTCGTCTTAACTTCCATGTCATCTAACTGCATGCTCCCACCACTCCCACGGCCTCGCTACACCACACAACTACAACCCCTTTTTCTCAACCCTATGCTGTCCAAACTTCTAATGCAAGAGTATCTGATAAACGGCCTCTTCATTCTTTCATCCCTTCTGGTAAACTGGTCGACGGGTAAACTTTGCTTCTCCGTTGCTTACTTCGCTCCACTGTAAACCATTTTCCTCACTCCTATGCTGTCCAAATTCCTAATGCAAGAGAAACCGTTAACCTCCATCTTCATTCTTTCATCCCTTCTGGTAAATTGGTAGACGGGTAAACTCTGGCTTCTAAACTCTACTTCAGCTTTGCTTTTACTTCGCTTGTCTGTATTTTCTCCTTCCTACGGTGTCCATATTCCTAATGCAAGAGGAACTGTTAACCTCCGTCTTCATTCTTTCATCCTTTCTGGTAAGCTGGTAAACGGTTCCTTATATATGCTGTCCAAATTCCTAATGCAAGAGGAACTGTTAACCTCCGTCTTCATTCTTTCATCCCTTCTGGTAAAAACTGGGCAAATGTATTGGCTTATAAGTCTCTCTCTTGTGTTATTTAATTTACTCTCCTCACCCCTATTCCTTATCTATATATATATGCTGTCCAAATTCCCAATGTCAGAGAGGAACGCACATTCATCTCTTCTGGTAAACTGGCAAACAGGTAAACTCTGGCTTCTTAACTCTGCTTCTGTTTTGTTTACCTTGCTCCTCTGTAACCCATATTCCTCACCCCTATATATGCTGTCCAAATTCCTAATGCAAGAGGAACTTCTAACCGACATCTTCACTCTTTCATCTCTTCTGGTAAACTGGCAGACAAGTAAACTCTGGCTTCTAAACTGCTTCTCTTCTGCTTACTCCCTCCTCTGTATTTCCTCCTTCCTACGTATTTCAGCGCTTTCAAGGGCGATGTATCAAGACACCTCGGCAATCATATCGGACTATCTTTTTAAATTCCTTCTCTCCTCTGTTTGTGCCGGGAATGATTAGCGGGGCTCCTTTTTTTTTTTTTTTTTTTGCTTCTCTTTTGCCCTTGAGTTGCGTCCTTTGCCGATAAAAAAATCCCTTCTTCATTTTTTTCTTTTTTCTTTTCTTGTATTTTTCTTTTGCCACGTCAAAGATCTCTCTCTCTCTCTCTCTCTCTCTCTCTCTCTCTCTCTCTCTTCTCTCTTCTCTCTTCTCTCTTCCCTCTTCTCTCTTTTTCTCTTTTTTTCTCTTTTCTCTCTTTCCCTCTCTCTTTCTTCCTCTCTCTTCTTTCTCTCTTTTTCCTTATCTCTTTCCCTCTCTCTTTCCTTCTCTTTTCATCTAACTCTATCTCTATTTATCAATCTATTTACCTATCTATCTCTATCTACATATCTATCCCTCTATCTACCTATCTATCTATCTATCTAAATACCTCAATCTATCTAGGTTTTCTTGCGGTGTCTTCCTTATAATATCTATCTACCTATCCATCGATCTATCTATCTATTAATCTATCTATCTCTTCCCTTTACCTCTACGTCTCTCCCTCTTCCCATTATGATCTCATCTCCCTCTTCCCTTCCCTTCCCTTCCTCCTCTCCGCCTCTCCATCCCGCCCTTAAGCGCCGTCAGTCCATTTCCTTCACAGTAAACGTAATTATCGGCCAAAATTACGCTATAAAACTTTCTATACGCTCATTAACGCCCGCGTGACGTCACCCGCCCAAACAACGCCAAAATTAAGCAGCCTGAAGCGTTAACGTAATATCGACCATCCTTCATCTTGCTATTAGGGCGGTTTTTCCTTCACTTCTCCTTTCTGCAGACTAGTTTGTTCTACCTGGCGCAAAATTGGGCTTTATTCTCTAGTGTTTTGGGGTTGTTTTTTGTTTATTTTTGTTGTCCTTCGTATTGGAAGGTTCTCTCTTACTCAAGGATTGAAAGGTTTTATTGTTTTCTTCTTTGTTTTTTTATCTGGTAATAAACTCCAATTGAATTACTCTCAGCTTTATTGTCTTGCGTCTTGAAGGTTGTTTTTGTTTTTGTTTTTTTCTATCGTTCTAAGTATTGGGAGTCGATTTTATTTTGTTTGTTCATTAAAAGGTTTCATTGTTTTCATTTTTTTTTTATCTGGTAATAAACTCCAATTGAATTAACCTAAACTTTATTGTCTTGCGTCTTGAGGGTTGTTTTTGTTTTTGTTTGTTGTTGTTCTAAGTACTGGGAGTTGATCTTTTCTATTTGGCCATAAAGAGGTTTCATTGTTGTCTAGTTTCCTTGTTTTCTTATATATTAATAAAATCTAACTCTATCATCCTTATTTTATTCTCTTCTATTTTTTTAGGGCTATCTCTGCTCTTTCCTGTTGCTCTACGTATTGAAAGTTGATCTGTTATATTTGTGCATCATCAGCTTTATTGTTTTCTAGTCTGTTTGTTTGTTTTCTTATCTACTAATGGAATCCACTTATATTCTATTTTTTTTTTTCATTTTCTTCCTTTTTCTTCTGTTCTGTATATTGGTAGTTGATGTAATAAATATTTGCGCATTAAAAGGTTCTATTGCTTTCTAGTTTGTTCTCTCATCTGGTAACAAAATCCAACACAATCATCTTTATTTTTCTCTATTCTGAATGTTTTTTTTTTTCGTTTCCGGTCGTTATATTTATCAGAAATTGATACTATATTTGCTTGCGTATATAAAAATGTTGCTATATTTTCCAACCTTGCTTTTAATTCTGTATCAAAATCGATTACAACTGTGTTTAATCTCATGAATTTTAAAGTTTATTTTTTACGACGCGTGTGTGTTGATCCTAAATTAAATTCCAACCTTTGTATTGTGAATGCGAGTTTTTGCCAAGCGCTGTTTTTTTCAGATACTTTTTTTTCTTATTTCTGTTTGACTTTTTACTTCCTTTGTTTAGACTGATCTCTTATTTATTCCTGCATCAAATATTATTATGTCATGTTTCTGTTTATTTCTAGTTCAATATTAAAATCCACCTTTACACCTATGATTGTATGGATAATAAACTGAACTTACAGACTTTTTTTTATCTTATTTATTTTCCGTTTCTCTCTAGTTCAATGTTAAAACCGATCTTACTCCCCGTAACCACATGGCCGTTATTTTCCCTTCTATTTATTTCCAATGTTTTTATCACCTTCGATTGTATGTATAGTAAACTGACCTTCCTTATTTTTATTTTTATCATTATTTATTTTCCGTTCTTTTAAATTCAGTGTTAAAACCGATCTTACTTCACCTAACCACAAGACCATTACTTACCCTTTCTCTTTATTTTCAATGTTTTTTCGACCTATGATTGTATGTATGAAAAAAATAACCTTACTCATTTTTATCTTTGTCTTAATATATTTTCCGTTTATCTATAATTCAAAGTCAAAACCGATCTTCCTCCACTTAACCACAAGACCATTAATTTCCCATTCTCTTTATTTCCAATGTTTTTTCGACCTATGATTGTATGTCTAATAACTAACCCTACTCATTTTTATATTTATCTATTTTCCGTTTAATTATAATTCAAAGTCAAAACCGATCTTCCTCCACTTAGCCACAAGACCATTATTTTCCTTGCTCTTTATTTCCAATCTTACATGTCGCACAGCAAACGCCCTTATTTTTATTTTCATCTTTATCTATTTTCCGTTTATCTATAATTCAAAGTCAAAACCGATCTTCCTCCACTTAGCCACAAGACCATTATTTTACCTTCCCTTTATTTCCAATCTCACGTGTCGTACAACAAACGCTCTTCCACCACCCTGACGTAAGGCCCATTTCCCCTCAAACGCTTATTTCACGCCCAATTTCAGTTTATTTTCCATTTTCCTGAACCCAATTATGTTTTTTCTGAGGGACAACTTTTCGCGCGAGCTGTTTCTCACGATGTCTTCCTTATACTCGTGTCCAGGTGAGCGGTGTTGCGGGCAGGTAAGGAGTTAAGGTGGGGGGAGGGGGGTCTTGTGTTACCTTTCCTTCCCTCCTTCATCTCCTCCTTCCCTTAGCACTCCTTCACTTTCTACGTTTCATCTTTCATCCTTCAATTCTTGCGTTTTTTCCTTCTTTCTTTCTTCTCTTTCTACATCTCAACCTCATTTCCTTCTTCTCTTTATTTATTTTTGTTTTGTTTTCTCTTCCTTCTTTTAATTGTGATCTTTCATTATTTAGCTGTTTTTTCTTCTTCCTACATCTCCTCTTCCTCTTATTCCTTATCCTCCTCTTTTTCTACATTTCATCATTCATTCTTTCACTCTTGTTTTTCTTCTTTCTTCATATTATTTACTTTCTACATCTTATCATCCTCTATTTGCTCTCTTTTTTTCCTCCTTCCTCTTCTCACTCCTCCTACGATTCATCTTTTTTTCTCTTACTCTCTTCCTTTCTTCCAATGTATTTTTCCTTCTTGTCCCTTCATCTTGTTTCCTTTTCTTTCTATAATTCAACCTCCTTTCCTTGCACTCATCCACGCTTCAACAGTTTTTTCTTCTTCTTTCTTCTTCTCTTCTTACAGTTTATCTTCCTTCTCTTGCCCTCCTCCAGTCTTTTACCTTTTTCTATTTCTTCCGCCATCTCAATATCTTTTTACACTTCATCCTCCTCTTCTCCTCACCCTCCTTCATTCTCTTCTTATTTTCCCTTCTTATATCAGCTCTTTCACACCCAAGTTCCTTCTTATCCCACTCATCGTCTTCCTCCTCCTCCTCCTCCTCCTCCTCCTCCTCCTCCTCTCTCTCTCTCGCTCTCTCTCTCTCTCTCTCTCTCTCTCTCTCTCTCTCTCTCTCTCTCTCTCTCTCTCTCTCTCTCTCTCTCTCTCTCTCTCTCTCTCTCTCTCTCTCTCTCTCTCTCTCTCTCTCTCTCTCTCTCTCTCTCTCTCTCTCTCTCTCTCTCTCTCTCTCTCTCTATTCTCTTTCCCACCGTCTCCTTTTCTCTCTTTACATCCATTCAATCACCATCACCATCATCAACACCTCACTACCACACCATCATTTTCCTTCTCCCTTGCCTGTCACCATCCGTTCCATATTTATTCTCTCCTCAACCACCACTTCATTAGGTCACTCTTCCTCTGGTTGTTGAAGTGTAAGCCTGCCCCCATTCATTCCATATAAGCCTCTCTTACCCCCACTTTGCCTCCTCTTCCCTCTTCCCCTCCCATACCCTAGCACTCTGAAATGTAAGCCTATCCCCTTCTATTATTCTTTGACCATACTTCACTGCCTCATCCTCCCTCCTCCCTCTTCCCTCCCTTCCTATGCCTCTGAAGTGTAAGCCTATTCCCTCTATTCATTTTTGACCACCACTTCACCACTTAACCATCATCCCTTTCCCTTCCATTGCCTAGGCCTCTGAAGTGTTCTCTTTTTCTACACTTCATCTTTTTCCTGCTTTTTTCCATTATCATGCCGGGTTATTTTCATTTTTCATCTCTATTTCTCTACATTTCATCCTCCTCCTCTTCCTTTCTTTCATCGTTTCACTGTTTTTCTCTCGTTTTCCTTCATCTTATTCCTTTTCTCTACTTTCGCCGCCTCTATCCATTCCTCGTTGACTACTCCTTTCCTGTGTCACCGTCCCTCTTCTCTCTATCCCCTCGTGTTGAAGTGTAAGGCTATAACCAACCCTTCCTCTTTCACCACACTCCACTACCTCAGCGTCCCTCTTCCATCTGGTCGCTAAAAAGTAAGGCTATCATCGTCCATTTCTATTTTATCAACACTTCACAGCCTCCCCGTCCCTCCTCTCTCTCTCTCTCTCTCCCTCGTGTTGAAGTGTAAAGTAATCACCAACCCTTCCTCCTTTACCACACTCCACTACCTCAGCGTCCCTCTTCCATCTGGTCGCTAAAATGTAAGGCTATCATCGTCCATTTCTATTTTATCAACACTTCACAGCCTCCCCGTCCCTCCTCTCTCTCTCTCCCGAAGTGCTGAAGCGTAAGTCTATCACAACCCATTCTTCTCTGACCAACACTTCGCCTCACCGCCCCTCTTCCCTCTCTCCCGTAGGTCCCTGAAGTGCAAGCGCGTCACCATCCACAAGAACCTCTTCGCCAGCTTCATCGTCAACAACGCGATGTGGCTGGTGTGGTACAAGTGTGTGGTCGAGAGCACCCACGTCCTCTTCAACAACAGTGTAAGTGGAGCTCTGCATGCCTTGTGATATGTGGGGGAGGGGGGATGGGGTTGTGGGTGGGGGTATGTGTGTGTGTGTGTGTGTGCGTGCAAGAATAGTTCCGCTTTATTTATCTGATTTCAATTCTCTGTTCGGCGTCAGTAGTTTTTTTTTTATAATTGTTTGTTCTTTGTCTGTCAGTCTGTGTATTTCTCTGATTAGTGTTTTACTTGTCTGTTTACTCTGTCTCTTTCTCTGTCTTTCTGTCTTTATCTATCCACGCAAGCACTTCTCTTCTCCTCGGTTTCCCCCTCCTCCTCCTCCTCCTCCTCTCCTCCTCTTCCTCCTATATATCTATGTCTCTATCTATCTATCTATCTATCTATCTGGAACCTCCTACTTCTCCTCTCCTCCTCTTCCTCCTATCTCTCTATGTGTCTATCTATCTATTTATCTATCTAGAACCTCCTCCTCCTCCTCTCCTCCTCATCCTCCTATCTCTCTATGTCTCTATCTATCTATCTATCTATTGACCTCTTTCTCTCTACACAAACGGGTAAAAAAAGGGTACATCTCCATTCCACCTCATTTCCTGTCTGTCTATCTGTCTGTCTGTCTTTTTCACACCGTCAATTAGTTCCAGGCACCTCAAGTTTCAAGTCAATTTCCGTCCATTGTGCTGTCCGTGTTTGTCTGTCAGGTAATCATTTTTCTATCATTCTGTGTCCCAGCCTGTGTGTGTGTGTGTGTGTGTGTGTGTGTGTGTGTGTGTGTGTGTGTGTGTGTGTGTTTTGCGGCATATTCCGTATTTTCATCTATCGATTCTCTCTCTCTCTCTCTCTCTCTCTCTCTCTCTCTCTCTCTCTCTCTCTCTCTCTCTCTCTCTCTCTCTCTCTCTCTCTCTCTCTCTCTCTCTCTCTCTCTCTCTCTCTCTCTCTCTCTCTCTCTAAAAGGGAGGAGAGATAGGTAGGTAGGAAAAGGAGGAAAGGGAGGAAAGGAAGGAAAGGGAGGGAGAGTAAAAATAAAACAATATAAACAAGGTAAGAAAAGATGGAAGGACGGGAAAAAGTGGACGGAAGGGAGAAAATATGGACGTCAGAAAGAAGGGAGGAGAGGAGGCTGGAAGGAGGGAGGGAAGGAGCGAGAGAGTGGAGGAGAGGAGGAGGAGCATAATGTGATAGATTTATGGAGGAGGAGAAGCATGAGGAGGGAGGAAACTCAGGTACACGGGGGAGGAAAAATGACGAGGGAAATGCAGGTGGAGGAAGGAGGGAAGGAGGAAGGAAAACTGGAGGTAAACAGCTGAAGGGTTTGAGGGAGAACAACAGGAATATTATAATGAGAAATACGAGAATAGGAGAGAGAAAATAATAATATAAAAGGAAGTTAATAAGAAAAACAAATATAGAGAAATAATGTGTACGAAGATGGGAAAAATAAAGGTATACAGCGGAAGGGTTAGAAGGAGAACAACATGAATATTTTAATGAGAAATACGAGAAGTGGAGAGAGAAAATAATAATACAAATAAAAGTTAATAAGAAAAATATAAGGAAATAATATATACGAAGATGGGATAAATGAAGGTAAACAGCTGGAAGAGAACAACAGGAATATTATAATGAGAAAAGCGAGATGCGGTGAGAGAAAAAAATATATGAATAGGAAGAATTGATAAGAAAAGCAACGTCAAAGAAAGAGAGAAGAGTAAAAGACTGGAAAAATAATAAATAAGGAAAGAAAGAAGGATGAAGAGAAAATAAGGAAATGGTTAGTGAACAAATAAAAAAAAGAAGAGTAGGAGTGGAAGACGGGGGATAAAAGTTAAGGGAAGAAAGGAGGAGGAAAGTAAGTGGAAGACGAGAAAATAAGAAAGTGGTTAGTGAATAAAATAGAAAACAAAAAAGAAGAAAAACAACAGTAAAGAAAAAAAGAAAGACTGGAAGACAAGGAAAAGAAAAGGTCAGGAAAAAAAGGAGGATAACGCAAAGTAACTAGAAGACGAGAAAATACAAAAAGTGGTTAGTGAATAAAGTAGAAATAGAAAATAATAATAAGAAAAGCAATGTTAGAGGAAGAAAGTAAAAGTGGACGACTGGGGAAAACTGGTAAGGAACGAAATGAAAAGAAAATTAAGTGGAATACAAGAAAATAAGAAACTGGTTAGTGAATAAAGTAGAAATACGAAGAAGATAAGAAGAAGAGCAACGTTAGAGAAAGAGAATCAGAGTAGAAGATAGGAAAAATAAAAAGATAAGGAACGAAATGAAAAGAAAAGCAAGTGGAAGGCGAGAAAATAAGATAGTGGTTAGTTAATAAAATAGAAAAAGAAAAAAAAGAAGAAGAGCAACGTTTGAGAAAAAGAATAAGATAGGAAGACAGGATAAACAGAAGGTAAAGAACGAAATGAGAGAGAAAGTAATTGGAAGACGAGAAAATAAGAATGAGGTTAGTTAATAAAATAGAACATTAAAGAAATAGAGTAAGAATGGAAGACAGGAGATATAAAAGGTAAGGGAAGAAAGGAGGAAGACAACACAAAACAAATGAGAGACGAGAAAAAATATAACCAACAAATGAGAGAAAAAAAAGTCAGGTAAAAGAGAATAAGTAAATTTAATAGAAAACGCACCGGGAGAGCAAGAGCAAGGAAGAAGTTTAAATAATGACTGCGCGGAACAACTCGAGGAAATACAAGTGAGGAAGTGAGGGATAAAACGACGCTACTGGGAAGCATAAATAAAGAAGAAATGAATATAACAAATGAAATGAGACGACGCGAGAATAAAGGAAAGCAAAAAAAAAATATGATGAGAAAAATATCATTGTGGAAAACCCAACTAAAAATAATATAAGGCAGCAAAATGGAGGAAAATGTGCGAGATAAAGAGAGGAAGAATAGAAAAAGAGTAAGCTTGAGAAAAAAAGAGTAAATTGTGTATATAGACAAAGATAAATCATAAACAACAAGGAAGATGACGCGGGCGCATATAAATAACAGGAACAGAAAAAAAAGAGGAGAGGGAAAAGAGGAAGAGAGAAAAACGAGAAAACAGAGAGGGGACAACACACACCTGGGGTTGACCTTGGGCTTAACACCTGACCCGTCACCCGGAAGACCACACCGCCTCCTACCGCACCAACGCATGCATTCCACCACCTCACCTCCCCCCCTCCCCCCCAGATCCCCTACACCCATTTCATATTGTACATTTTCCTTTTTTTTGTATTATATTTCAAAATTGTATCTTTAACGTGTATATTTTCAGTTTTACAGCTGCAATCACTTAATAGACCGTTTGTTATTATTATTATTATTATTATTATTATTATTATTACACACACACACACACACACACACACACACACACAGTAACGGGAAACAATATTAACAAAGAAGGAATTTGAATACAGAAGAAATATTGAACAAGAAAAATTAATAAAAGGAGAAATATCTGTGAGAGAGCAGACGAAAAGAACAATTAAAAAAAATTTAAAGAAGGTAAAACTGAAGAAATGACTAAGAAAATGAACAAGAAAAATCACTTAGAGAAAAAAACACCTTTGAGTAAACAGGCGAAAATAGCAAATTAAAAAAAACAAAAACACGGAAGATAAAACTAAAGAACTTACTAAGAGCGTGAACATGTCAAATGCGATGAAAGTGACGACGCGGGAAACACAAGAGAATAAAAATACGAAAATGAAAGTGTAAAGAAAACGGTTACGGCAGCAGCTACTCACGTTCAATTACTCGGAAGGTAAGCTTGATCCCTCCTCCACTTTTCCGCTACCTGGAAGTAAACAAAAAGGTGAAGGTAAATGATCCCTCTCACTCTCTTCCTCTTACTCTCCTTTCCAAGACTCCACTTATCAAAACTCACTCGTCATATAGAGAAGAAAAATAATATAGAGAGGAAATTATAAGGAAGACACGGCAGACATAAGGAGGAAAGAGATGAAAGGGAGAGAAGGGGGAGAGGAAGGAAAGGGAGAGTAAAAATGAAGTGATATAAATATGCTCAGAGATGACGGAAGGAAAGGAAAGAGGTAGACGGAAGGGAGATAATGTGAGCGTGAGAAACAAGGGAGACTAGATGGTTGCAAGGAGAGATGGAGGGAGATAATTGAGATAAGTGAGAAAGTAAAGAAAAATGCGAAAAAAACAAATGTAAAGTAGAGTTGAGAGAGAAAATAACAGCCCCCACACCAGATATAAAGTAAGAAGGAAAGTAATGTAATAAGTAAAGTAAAGAAAGTAAATATATATAGAAAAACAAGAAAATAAGTGAATTGAGAAACAGCGACAAATAGCCACGAATAACATAGAAAAGGAAAAAGAGAGAAAGGAAATATAAACAGGGAAACAGAAAAAAATGAGTAACTAAAGGAAATATGAACAGGGAAACATAAAAAAATGGGTAACTAAAGGAAATATGAACAGGGAAACAGAAAAAAAATGAGTAACTAAAGGAAATATAAACAGGGAAACAGAAAAAAATGAGTAACTAAAGGAAATATGAACAGGGAAACAGAAAAAAATGAGTAACTAAAGGAAATATAAACAGGGAAACAGAAAAAAATGAGTAACTAAAGGAAATATGAACAGGGAAACAGAAAAAAAATGAGTAACTAAAGGAAATATGAACAGGGAAACAGAAAAAATAAATAACTAAGAGGAAAAAAGATACAGAAAAGGTAGAGAAAGTAGAAAATAAAGGCGACAGGTACAAGAAGAAAATTTGAAGGGAAAAATAATAGCAATAGGTACAGAAAAATGAGAAAATGAGAAAAGGAAGTGAGAAAATATAGGCAACAGTTTCAGAAAGGGAGAAAAAAATCAGAAAAGTTATAGCTGAAAATAACACAAGTCCTGAAACTTTTCACTCAAATTTCTTTACAATAATTAAATAACATAATCATGATATTTTCCTGTCAATGAAAACAACAATAGAGCAAATCATCAACCTCATCGCAAACTTTTTTCTTCACCTTCATTTTGCCAACATGAGAAAAATATAAACAAAACACAAATTATTCTGAAGCTGAGCCAAAATAACTTCATAAAACAGTTACCCACCCATGCCGCAGCCTCGTTCCCCATTTTCCATCATAAAAGAAAACGGGCGGCGCCATGGAGGGGCTAGGCGTGTTATTGTGTCGTGAATCAAAGGGATAATTTTCCTGTACAGGCTTTTCTTCCTCACTAAGTTTTAAGGACAGACTTTAACATTTTCCTTGCACACTACATCTTTAAAATAGTAGTAGTAGTAGTAGTAGTAGTAGTAGTAGTAGTAGTAGTAGTGACAGCAGTAACATCGTCAGCATAGCAAGTAGCAACAGAAGAGAAGCATAATTGATAAAAGACCTGCTGATTAAATTCTTTTGAGGACATATTGGGAAAACGTGACCGTCTTTTTAAACTTTTTTGATGTATGTGTGTGTGTGTGTGTGTGTGTGTGTGTGTGTGTGTGTGTGTGTGTGTGTGTGTGTGTGTGTGTGTGTGTGTGTGTGTGTGTGTGTGTGTGTGTGTGTGTGTGTGTGTGTGTCAAGGTTTCCACGGCATTATAGTGTTCTCTTTATGGCAAAATAGAAGTGAAGGAGCGAGAGGAAAAGGGAGTAAACGAGTGAGTGAGTGAGTGACTGAGTGAGTGAGAGAGAGGGAGTGAATAGGTGACTGCGTGAAGGGTGAGTGAGTGAGTACACGAGTGAAGGACTGAATGAATAAGTTAGTGAATGAGTGAGTGAGTGGTTATCAAATAGTAGAAACAGTAGTAGTAGTCGTAGTAGTAGTAGTAGTAGTAGCGGTAATAATAATAATAATAATAATAATAATAATAATAATAATAATAATAATAATAATAATAATAATAATAATAATAATAATAATAATAATAATAATAATAATAATAATAATAATAATAATAATAATAATAACAGGAATAATATTAACAGAAACACCAGCCAAAAAAATATAACAACAAAAATAACCACGCCAGTTAAGTAATTAGGAAAACAGGTTAATTGCGTGCCGAGGTTCAGGTGGAGGGCGTGAAGGAGCGTCTCAGTCATCTGCTTTGATGGCGCACCCCCCCCCCCCACCCCCCGCGGCGCTTACCTGCCCTCACCTGGAGTGCAGCGGGGTAAAAAGAGAGAGTGCTCGAGGCTTGCTAAAGGGGCGCGCGCAGACATGGCTTGCTGAGCGGGGCGAGGCACATATAAACAGGGCATTGAGGTGGTAAATATGCTACACTCTGAAGGTTATTTTAAAGAGATTTGTGTGAGGTAAAGGAAGTGTAAAAAGGGAAATTGTCTTGTTTAATTATAGAGAAATACACAGGTATGTCTTACTAATTGTGGCAAGCTATATATAAAAAAGTACCGAGGTGAGAAACATGCAACACCTCTGAAGATTAATTCCCGTGCGTTAATAGAAAGAAGTGTAAGAAGTGAAATTAAGTCCGTAAGTCTTCTTTAATTATAGAAAAGTATACAAGCATGTCTTAGAAAGAGTCTTGGCTTAGATATATTACCACTCAAAGTTATTATTAAGAGATTTTTGTGTGTGAGTGAAGATCAAGATATGTTAAACGATGACATTGAAGAAGAAAAACGATATACTTAAAATTTATACATAAACCAGAAAATAATAGTTAAATCAGACATGACAAAAGTAAAGCAGAAATAAATAAAAAGTACACAGGAAAAAAAAACAATAGAGAAAAAATACATAGATAGATAGACAGATAAAATGGTATAAGAATGCAACCACCAACACATGAAATAAAGTAGGGAGAAAGGGAAGAAAAAGGGTAAGAGATATGTTAAACGATGACACTGAAGAATAAAAACGATACTCTTAAAATTTCAATATAATCCCGAAAATAATAAAGTTAAGGTAAAGATGACAAAAGTTAAGCAGAACTATATAAAAAGTACACAGGAAGAAAATAAAATAGAGAAAAAATACATAGATACATAGATAGATAAAGAAGAAAAACGAGATACTTGAAATTTTTATATAAACCGGTTAATAATACAGTTAAATTAGACGTGACAGAAGTAAAGCAGAAATAAATAAATAAAAGTACACAGGAAAAAAACAAAATAGAGAAACAAATACATAGATAAATTGGTATAAAAATGTAACCACCAACACATGAAATAAAGGGAAGAAAAAATGGAAAGAAAAAGAGACAAGGAGTAGGAGGATTAGCCCCCTCCCGCTCACCTTCCCAATAACGTGACGGGCTGACTTTACCTTCGCTCACCTTCCAAGCCTTTAAATTACACCTTCACCTTATTAAACGACCTTGAGATCACGCAGCCTTACCTAACCTTACAACACCCCCCAAAAAAGTTAATAGACCCATCCTACCTACCTACCAACCTACCTTCCTATCTATCTACCAACCTACCGACCTGTCTACTACTTTTACTGCAGCCTTACCTAACCTTACCTAACACCCCAAAAAAGTTAATAGACCCATTCCTATCTACCTACCAACCTACCTTCCTATCTATCTACCAACCTATCTACCTATCTACTACTATTACTGCAGCCTTACCTAACCTTACCTAATACCTTAAAAATATATATTAGACCCCTACCTACCAACCTACCTTCCTATCTACCTATCTACTACTGTTACTGGAACCTTACCTAACCTTACCTAACCCCCCAAAATGATAGAACTAAATCTACCTAACCTAACCTTACCTAACCACTCAAAATCTAATACAATATAACATAACTACCATTACCACTACTACACTACCACCACCACCACCACTACTACTACCACTACTACTACTACTACTACTACTGCTGCTACTGATGAGGAGGAGAAGGCTCTAATAATGCGTCTTTTCTCCCACATCAAAGAGCCGCGACGTCATATCGGAAAGGGAAGGAAAAATGAGCCGCCTTCTTCGTCCTGCCTTTTTACACGCGCACGCAACAAACAAACTCCTCGGGAAAAGTGGATACATAGAATAATGGAGGAGAGGAGATAAAACACGGGGAATAAAACACCGGGGGGAGGGGAAGGGGGAGGGGGGAAGAAGGGAGGGGGAGTTCTTTCTTTGACACGGGCGCTCGAACACACACATACGAAATGGCACACACACACACACACACACACACACACACACACACACACACACACACACACACACACACACATACATAGAAATCTACACACATACAAATAGGGTACACATAAACACACATCTACACACATACACACACATACCTTCACACACATACAAACGGGCATACATACACACATATATACACACATACATACACATATTTATACATGCACAAACACAATCATACACTATACCTCTCAACACTTATCTATCAATCCAGCTATCTATATATATCACTTGAAGGACGCAGAACTGAAAAAGAAATGAGTTGCAAAAAAGTTACAATAATCTAAATAGTCCGAGTTGTCTAGGACATTAAAACACGCCCACACAAACACGTTGAACACACAAACACACATACAAACGGTCATGCATTCTCTATATTAATCTCTATGCTCATCTCTATATATTATTTTACAGGGGCAGCGCGTGACAGGATTTTTGTTTTGTATTGTTTTTTCTTCATAATTCTGCCCTTGACCTGCTTCCTTTACTGTAAAAAAACACATACATATATATACACACACACTGTATCTCTCTATTCATCTATCACTCTGTTTATCTATCCATCTATATATGTCTTTTGAAGGACATACAACTAAAAAAATGAAGAGTATTAAGTGATGGGAATAGAAAGGGAATAGAAAATGAGGTGAGTGAGGGAAAATGATAAGTATGCAGATGATGATGAATGGAAAGTAGGTAGAAAAGAAATAGAAAGTGAAATGAGAGATTGAAAATGATAAGTATGCAGATGATGATGAAAGGAAAGTAGGTAGAAAAGAAGTAGAAAGTGAAATGAGTGAAGGAAAATGAAAAGAATGCAAGTGATTGTGAAAAAAATGATAGGAAAGTTAAAATAATGTAAATAGTTCGAGTTTCCATGCACATATAACAAGAAAATTCACAGGTTAAGAAAACAACTATATCAAAACAAATAGAAGAAAACAGGAAATCAACGAGAAGGGAAACACAGGTGAGAAACTATTACCTGAGAGACTCGATGACGCTATGTAAACAATTCTTTCTGTCTCACAATTTGGTTTCTCTTTTAAAACATACAAACAAAGATGTGAGGAAGAATTCAACGTTTGAGTGTAATTCGGAAACACTACACTGTCTCTCTTGTGTTCCTCCTCCTCCTATTCCTCCTTCCGTTTCTTCCTCCTCCTCCTCCTCCTCCTTCTGCTCCTTCTTCTCTTCCTCCTTCGTCATATCAATCACTCTGCAACGTGGAAGCAATCGTCATATATTTTTTTCGCGTGTTGATTTATTTGTCTCGGCGAAGCTCCATAAAGCCGAGGAAAGAGTTGATGTTGTGGGCGGGGAGTTAACAAAAGAGTGTTTGTGTGTGTGTGGGGGGGGGGGGGGTCTATTTTTCTTTGCCGTTCCTGTTTTGGCTGTGGTTTTAGTTCACGCACACGCACACGCACACACACACACACACACACACACACACACACACACACACACACACACACGTAAGCTCCCTTTTAAATCACCTTATACGTTTTTGGATGAATAATATTTACATGCAAATCGCTACTTTTACACACACACACACACACACACACACACACACACACACACACTAACCCCTTCCCCCCACGCAAACACAATACCTCCTTGCTCACAATACGAAGGGGATACAAAAATAACTCCCTTCACTGCACATTGTCTCCTTTTAGCGCTGATTCAATTTACGTAAGAGTTCTGTGGCTCGGGGAAGTCTTAATCTAGGTAGCAAGCGCGCCGCCTTCGAATATTAGACCGGAGTAAGGTTGCGTTCCGGGCCTTCCTCCCCTCCTTCCTTCCTTCCTTCCCTCGCACAGCCTCGCCTCGTATTCCATCAATGTTGCTTATGGGTCTTGGATAATATTGAATGGAAGGGTGTGTTTATGCGTGTGTGTGTTTCTGTGTGTGTGGGTGTGTGGGAGGGTGGGTGTGGGAGATAAGTGTGTGTGTCTGTGTGTGTGTGTGTGTGTTAAGTGAGAGAGAGAGAGAGAGAGAGAGAGAGAGAGAGAGAGATCTAATTGCTTCTGTTTTCCTCCTACTAACTCAATATTCAGGCCCCCCCCCTCTCTCTCTCTCTCTCTCTCTCTCTCTCTCTCTCTCTCTCTCTCTCTCTCTCTCTCTGTCCTTTTATTTCACTATTTCTTGACTAACTCCTCCTCCTCCTCCTCCTCCTCCTCCTCCTCCTCCTCCTCTTCCTCCTCCTCCTCCTCCTCCTCCTCCTCCTCCTCCTCCTCCTGAATAATGGGTCTGTATTGCCCTCGAAACTGTGGAAACCCTTGTGTTGTATTGGCGCTGAGGGACTGTGGAGAGAGAGAGAGAGAGAGAGAGAGAGAGAGAGAGAGAGAGAGAGAGAGAGAGAGAGAAGGAAGAAAAGAAGGAAACAAAGAAGGAAGATATGAAGGAAGGAAAGAAAGGAAAGAAGGAAGGAAAGAAAGAAAATAAGGAAGGAAAGAAAGGAAAGAAGGAAGGAAAGAAGGAGGAAAGTAGGAAGAAAAGAAGGAAGGAAAGAAGGAAGGAAAGAAGGAAGGAAAGAAAGAGAGAGAAAGAGAATGACTTTAAGCAAAAAGAAAAACAGACTTAAACAGATAAACAGACAGACAGACAAATACACAACAGACAGATAAACAAATAAACAGTCAAATAAACAGACGAATAGACGGAGAAATAAACAAACAAAAACAAATAAACAAACACACACAAAGAAAATCAGTAACAGAAACAGAATGGGAGAAACAGAAACTGGAATAACGGTATAAGAATTATTGTTATATAGTGAGAGAAAACGGCCTTGGGGTTTATCTTTTAAGGGGAAACGATAACATTCAGGGTATACGGAAGCCATATCATCGTTTTATAGTTAAATGATGATTCACAATGGCGGACTGGCTTCATATTGCTCCGGCTCTTTGAAGTTCACCAACCTTTGTTATTTTTTTTGTCCGTAGAGATTGAACAGGCACGGAAAAGTTAGAGTCGGGTAAAATTACATAAGATTTCTTTCTTCTTGTTATATTTTCAACGAACTTCAATTATGTTTTTCTTTGCTCTCTTTTAGTTTACATGTTTTTTTGTTACTTTTTTCTTTTTTTTCTTTCATTTCATTTCCACTTCCTTTAAACTCTCAATTTTTGGTCTCTTTCATTTTCATAATTTCTTTCGCTCCTTCGTCTCCGCCTCTTCCATTATTTTGATTATCACATCCATTTTTACTTCCACTTTCATTTTTCTCGTTTTCATATTCATTCTGTTCATAAGCACTTTATTCTTTTTAACCATTAATTTCAATCTTCTTATTACTGATACTTTTACCTTTTTTCACTGTAACTTTCACTCTTTTCACTGTCATTTTCTGTCTTCTTCACCGTCACTTTCGTTGTTGTTTTTTTCTCCTTACCTTTACTGTTCATTGCCACTTTCACTCTTTTTCACTGCATTTTTCTTTTCAGTCACTCGGATTCACTTTCACTTTCAATCGTTCTTACAGTCACTTTCATTCTGTTCATTGTCTCAACTTTCATTTGTTAACTGTCACTTTCATTTTATTAACCGTCACTTTCATTATATTCACTCACTTTCCTTATATTCACAGTCCTTATATTTTTTCTTGTTTCTTTCCTTCTCATCTTTATCCCTTTTCCTTTCATACACTCTCATTTTCACTTTCATTGTTTTGTTTTTTATTGGCTCAACTTGACTTTTCACTTTCCCTGTCATTAATTTCACTCTCAAATCCTTTATTCACCACCACTTGCATTCTCTTCATTTTCACTTTCACTCATTTCACTTTGTCAATTACTTTCCTGTCATTTTATTCCTTTTCATAATCACTTGCATACTTATCACTTTCCCTCAATCATTTCACTTTCTATTCCTTTCCCACCTGCTTCCCTTTCATCGTCACCTGCATAATTATCACTTTCCCTCATTCATTTCACTTTCTATTCCTTTCCCATCTGCCTTCCTTTCACCGTCACCTGCAGACTCATCATTTTCCGTCCCTCATTTCACTTTCTATTCCTTTCCCACCTGCTTTCCTTCCACAATCACGTGTTTAATTATCATTTTCCCATGCACTCATTTCATCGTGTATTCCCTTTCTACCTGCTTTCACCTTTCCCTGCGCGCCCCTCAAAGCACCGCCAGGTAAGGCCGCCTAGAGTGTGCGATCAAAATGCAGAAATATTTCCACCTTTATCGGCCTCTAAATTATATATATAAACGTTATTCAGAAAAGCAGCAACAAACACTTAAGTCTCTCTCTCCTCTCCTCTCCTCTCCTCTCCTCTCCTCTCCTCTCCTCTCTCTCTCTCTCTCTCTCTCTCTCTCTCTCTCTCTCTCTCTCTCTCTCTCTCTCTCTCTCTCTCTCTCTCTCTCTCGTTGCGCTTTCTATATCTCTCACTTTCTCTCTTTCCCTCTGACAGCGAGCCTCTTTATCTCTCCCTCTCCCTCTCCCTCTCGTCTCTCCACTCTGAGCTCTTCTTCCTCCAACTCAAAGCCTCTTCACAAAACCTAAAGTCTCTTCATCATCTACTCACCCCAACTCTCTCTCTCTCTCTCTCTCTCTCTCTCTCTCTCTCTCTCTCTCTCTCTCTCTCTCTCTCTCTCTCTCTCTCTCTCTCTCTCTCTCTCTCTCTCTCTCTCTCTCTCTCTCTCTCTCAACATCCTACATTACTTCCTCGCATCCGGGTCCTTCACTAACTTCCCCATGTCTTTTTCTGCTTAGTTGAGTCCCTTTCCTTCTCCTCTCCCTTCACCTCCCTAGTTATCTCTTCCGTTTCACCTCCTTCACAGTTATCCTTTCATATCCTAAAATCCGATAATACTTTCTCACATCTAGGTCTCAGTGTCATTTATTTTTCATGTTTCCGTCCCTTTCCTCCTCCTTTCCCGTCACTTATATTGGTATCTCACTCGTGTTTCCTCTCTCACAGTTATCCTGCCAAATCCTAACATCCTACACTACTTTTTAGCGTCCTATCCTTTAACAACTTCTCCGTGTCTTTCCTTATTCTCTCCCGCCCCTTTCCTTTTCCTCTCCCTTCACTTATCTCGCTATCTCACTCGTTTTTCCTCCCTCACATTTATCCTGCCAAATCCTAACATCCTACACTACTTTTTAGCGTCCTATCCTTTAACAACTTCCCCGTGTCCTTTCCTTCTTCTTCCCGCCCCTTTCCTTTTCCTCTCCCTTCACTTATCTCGCTATCTCACTCGTGTTTCCTCTCTCACAGTTATCCTGCCAAATCCTAACATCCTACACTACTTCCTAGCGTCCTATCCTTTAACAGCTTCTCCGTGTCCTTTCCTTCTTCTTCCCGCCCCTTTCCTTTTCCTCTCCCTTCCCTTCCCTCGTTGTCTCACGCGTTTCTCCTCCCCACAGTTGTCCTGCCAGGTCCTACACGTCTTTCTGCACTACTTCCTCGTGTCCAACTACTTCTGGATGTTCTGCGAAGGACTCTACCTGCACACGCTCCTGGTGGTCGCCTTTGTGGCTGAGGACAGGATCATGAAGTGGTTCTTTATGCTCGGTTGGGGCGCTCCGGCAGTGCTCATCACCATCTACGCCATCGCCCGGGGAGTCAGCGGGGAGCAGAATCGGCAGTAAGTGCGGCTGAGTGTGTGGTAATTGGCGGAGTGCGAGAGAGAGGCGAGGGTGACAGGGTGAGTTAGGCTGGGGTGTGCATAGGCGAGAGTGGAGTGAGAGGGAGAGAGAGGAGGAGAGGAGTGGGGGTAAGGCATTGGGAAGGGGGGATGGTGTAGTGTGTGTGCGTGTGTGTGTGTGTGTGTGTGTGTGTGTGTGTGTGTGTGTGTGTGTGTGTGTAAAGTTAGGAAAGGAGTTGGAAATCAATAACAGAAATCATTTTACTCTGCAGCTTCCTCCCTTCCTTCCTTCCCCTCACCCTCCCTTCCTTCCTGACAGCCACTAACGTCACATATTCTCTCTCTCTCTCTCTCTCTCTCTCTCTCTCTCTCTCTCTCTCTCTCTCTCTCTCTCTCTCTCTCTCTCTCTCTCTCTCTCTCTCTCTCTCTCTCTCTCTCTCTCTTCTGTTTTCTCTCCACTTCGTTTTCTTTTTCGTTTTTTTTCAATTCTTTCGTTTTCTTTTCCGTTCTGTTTTCTTTTCTTTTCTTTTCTATTATTTTATTTCCTTTCATTCCAGACTCTTCTCTTCTGTTCTGTTCTGTTCTCTTCTCTCCTCTTCTCTTCTCTTCTCTTCTCTCCTCTTCTCTTCCCTTCTCATCTCCTCTTCTGTCTCCTCTCCTTTAATAACCATCGCTTCACACACCGCACACTCACCATACTGTTTTTCCTGCCCCGTCACCTTCGCCACAAAAGACCACCATCACCTCATTTTACCTCTCCTCTCCCGAGCCATTTTCTTTTCAAACCCAAAACACCTCAATTTCACGTATCACACACCCTATCCGATTTTCCTTTCCCATCCCTTAACCCGGACCACAAAGCACATAAAACATTCACCTATTTTTCGTCACCTCCAACACCTTATTTTCTCTCACCCTCCCTTCCTGCATGTCTCCTATATTCTCTCCTTTACCGACACAAAGCTTCACTATTTCACACGTTCACACACGAAATCACACGTTCTATTCCGTTCTCTCATACTTAGAACACAAACCTCACTACCCTTCCTATTACTTTCACTGTTCCTCTCCATAATACTTCCCTTTTTTTACATTTACGCACGATATCATGCTTTGCTCTCCCTTCCCTCATACCTAGAATACCTATCGTACTCCCTCCCTCATTATTCTCACTATTAATCGCCCTCACATTCCCCTCATTCCAAACCAAAGCACCAATTCTCTATGCCTCACCCTATCACAGTGTTTCGTTCATTCCCCTTCACTAAGACCACAAAATACACCACAACACTATCACCCTGTTTCCATGCCATTAACCTCAACTTCACACCTCACCCTACCTCACTGTCCCGTCTATTCCCCTTTTCACGCAGGCCACTAAATGCATCCATCACGACCTTCACCTTCAATAACCTCCCCTCATTCCCTGCCTCCATATTCCACGCCACGCCGCCCATCCCACGAGCCTTGCGTCATTATCCTACCCAAACAACATCCCTCACGCCCATGTCTCCCCCCCGCAGCTGCTGGATCGAGGATGGGCCATACAACCACATCCTAAATATCCCGGTCGTTGCGTCTCTCTTCCTCAACCTGTTCTTCCTCATCAACATCGTCCGGGTCCTGGTGACGAAGCTACGCGCTGTCAATACGGGTCCTGACACTCACTCCACTCGCAAGGTTAGTTCAGTATTGTTATGAGAAAGGGCTTACGTATAGATTTGTTTGGGTGGTTTTAATTAGGGACACGAGCAAATACCTGTACTTGAAAATTCAAAAAAGGTATGTGATAGGGATGGTTGCTGATTCAGTTATTCAGAACCGAGCAATTACTGAGTGCTTTTCCAAATGAAATCGTAGTTTGAGTTACTTCAAAGGATATAAAAACTCAAACTTGCAATAAATATACGTAAAAAAAAAAACATGTGATGAAGATGGTGGATGATTCAGATGTTCAAAAACCGAGCAATTATAAAGTGAAGCGCTATGCCAAATGAAATGGTACTTTGGGTTATATTAAGGACATTTTTTTTACAACAAAGGAGACAGCTCAAGGGCACAATAAAGGAAACAATAATAAAAAAAAGCCCGCTACTCGCTGCTCCTAAAAAGAATCCAAGGAGGTGGCCGAAAGAGAGGTCAAATCATGAATTCACACATGTAATTGAGTGTAAGAGAAAGCATGTAATAAGGATGTTAGATATTTCAACCATTCAAAAAACCGAGCAATTATGGAGTGGGAGGCTTTGATGGATGAAATCGCAGTTTTGGTCGATTTGAGAACACGAAAACTCACATGTACACTAAAAAGTGTAAAGAAAAACGGAATGTCGTGAAGATGTTAAAAGATTCAGCTATTCCAACCCGAGCAATCATACAGTGAAGAGCTTTGCCAAATGAAATCATGTTTGCTGAAAGTATGCAGGGTTGTGAGGAGTCAGATGATTAGATAAGCATTGAAACATGCGACCTTGACTCAACCCAGCGAAGATATCAATAGGAAAGACACTCACAAATACAAATACAAGACACCTCTCCTCCCGAAATTGACCCCTCTTTCGGCCACCTCTTTGGATTCTTTTTAGGAGCAGCTTTTTTTTTTATTATTGTTTCCTTTTTTGTGTGCCCTTGAGCTGTCTCCTTTGTTGTAAAAAAAAAAAGGAGACACGAGGGAGACTACAAAAAGAAAGGAAGTCAACAAATGGCAGTTTTTGAAGACCAGTGAATCTTCTGCCCCGCCCATCCATAAATCTACCAAACCCCCGTCTGAAACTTTTGAAAATTATTTGCACGAACAGAACAACTGCCATATTTGTTCAACTGTTTCACTCCTCTATATGCAGATATGTAATTTTTTAGGTCTTTAACGTAGATTTATCAGACTTTTCCTCATGGCTTCGTGTCCTAAAATACAAGCAGAAACAAACACAAACACTCACAAACACAAACACACATAAACACATACATACACACTACGACAAATCCTAATAATATTCAATTTCCACTCGGTAAAGTTTCATCAAGCGACCCCTTTTTTTTTTTCATCTCAGAAAAAATAATGTCGTTTCTATGGATATATTCTATTTGAGTCACCCAGAATATAACTTTTCCCGCCTGACTTTGAAGGTGCATCGAACTTTTGCGAACGTGTCTGTCTGTCCTCGATGCTATCCGGTATGCATGAGTTCTTTCTTTTGATCAGCTTTACTCGATAAGGAATGCGTCGCGGGGAAAGATTTATGGAGATCAGGATTGGAAAGCATGTGTTCTCTCTTGCTGCCTGCCCCCTCCATCCCTCCCTACCCCTACCCCCCGTCTCTCTCTCTCTCTCTCTCTCTCTCTCTCTCTCTCTCTCTCTCTCTCTCTCTCTCTCTCTCTCTCTCTCTCTCTCTCTCTCTCTCTCTCACACACACACACACACACACACACACACACACACACACACACGTACACACAGAGGCGTGAATTGCGTGTCATTCACCGCACAATGGTGAATGACATACAATTCGCGGCGCGTTTTAGGTTTTTAAAGTCTACGGTAAATGGTGCCATGATTTCACTTACTCGTTCTATCTCTCCATTTCCTTCCTTCTCTTTCCTCCCTTACTTCTTTCTTTCTTTATTCACTTATTTATCTTCCCCTTTATCTGTCTCTTGAAAATAATGAGTCGCAAGTCACATCAGTATCTACGAGAGAGCATGTACCTGACGGAGAAATGAGACCAGGAAGCACACAATTAGAAGAGGAGGAAGAGGAGGAGGAATAGAAAGTGGAGGAAGCATAGTATTAAGTAGGAGAGAAACATAAAGCAGGAGAGGAGGAGGAGGAGGAGGAGGAGGAGGAGGAGAAAATGAAAAGAAAGAGGAGGAAGGGAAGGAGGATACGCGATTGAACGCCGCAAGCCAGCAGACCGAGCGAAGCACTTGATGTTTCCACCACTAGAACAGAGAAACAAAGGAAGACTTTTTTGGCCCTCCCCGGTGAAAGAAATCAAGAGGAGGAGGAGGAGGAGGAGGAGGAGGAGGAGGAGGAGGACGGAGTGAAGTAAGAGTAGAGGGAGACAGAAGAATTAAAAAAAAGGAAAAAGGAAAAAGGAAAATAAACGGAAGAGCTAAAGGGAGAAGGAGTACAGGAGGAGGAGGGCGAAGGAGCGGAAGTAAGAGAATGAGAAGGAGGAGGAAGGAGTACAGGAGGAGGAAGGAGAGAAGATAGAGACTGGAGGGGGCTGGAGGGGAAGGAGAGAGAAAGAGGGAGAGGGAAAGAGTATGTAAAGACCGGAAGGCTGAAAAAATTAAATGGAGCGGAGAAATTTATGAAGCTAAGCCAACATATATTTTTACCAAGCCGGCTTACTGCGATGTTCGGCCGCGAGGGTAAGTGAGGGGGCGCGATAAGCCAGCGTGTTCCCTTTCTGTACAGGCAAGGCGG
>NC_066561.1:6486520-6509020 GCF_024679095.1 Eriocheir sinensis | reverse complement strand
CACTCTCTCTTTCTCTCTCCTCTCCCTCCTCTCAGTCTCCTCCACCACCTCCATAGCTCATGTTTTCTCTCTCTCACCTTACTTTCTCTCACACCTTTCTGTATTTTCATTTTTTCCTACCCATCTATCTATCTATCAATCTATCTATATGTCTATCTATCTATATTTTTCATTAGCTAACAATACTTCCCTTCCTCTCTACCACTCTTTCTCTTTATTTTTCTCTTTCCCCTTCTTTATATCTCTCCATATTCCTCCATTCCTCCCTTCGTTTCCCTCTTTACACTCCTTCGTCTTTCCTCCTCTCACTCTCTCTCTCTCTCTCTTCCTTCTTTCCTCCCTTTACTTGCTACTTCCATCTCCCTCCCTCCCTTCCTCTCTCCTTCCTTCCCTCGAGCCCTTCCCAGCCTCATTTTCATTCCCCTTCCATGCTCACCTCTCCTTCCCTCCCTCCCTCACTTCAGCCTCACCCAATTTTTCTCTCCATCTCTTTCCTCCGTCCTCCATGCCTCTTACCTCCCAGCCTCGGAGTATATTGCTCTCCTCTTGCCTACATTACCTCCGTTCTCCCTCTCTCTCCTTCCCACTTCTCTCCTCCACCTCCACCTTGTTTTTCCACTTACCTGTATTACCTCTATTCTTTCCACTTCTCTCCTACACACCTCCTATTTTTCCCTTTCGCCTACACCATAATCTCCTCTTTCCTATACTCCTTCCATCTTTCCTCCGTGGCAGTCTTTCCTCCACTTGTTACCTTCTCTCTCTTCTACTTTTCTCCTACACCTCCTTCCTTTCACACACCTCCCTGACGGTTTTTCATCCGCCTATCTTACTCTACATTCATTATACCTCCCTGTTTCTTTTTTTCTCTCCTTTATATTTCTCTCCCTCACATCTCCTCTTAGTTTTCCTTTCACCAACGCTATTATCAACCTCTCCTTATATTCCTTCAACACATATTTGCCAGTCTTTCATATCCACCTATCTAACCTTACCTCCTTTATACCTTCCTGTGTCTTTCCCATTCAATAATAACCTAATGATTCCCTTCCCACATCCCTTACACAAACCTTCAAGCTAGCCTTTACACCAATTATGTTATTACCTTCCATCCATTAGTCCTACCTGTGTCTTTTTCATCCAATAATGACCAATGATTGGCTTCCCACATCCCTTGTACAAACTTCCCACCTGCTCTTTCATCTTCCTACACTATTTTCAATCTCCATTTAAATGCCTCCCACGCCTCACTTATCTCCCACCTTCCCCATCCACCACGAATACCTGTACATGCTTTCTAATTACCTGCCACACAGCTCTCCTCTTTCCAATCCCTCTACTACCTGTCTTCCTCACCTGTCTGTTACCTGTCTCACTGTTCTCTCTCTTGTCTTGTTTTTTTCCCATTAATCACACAGTTTTAAACCCATGTAATCCTCTTCAGTAACACTTGTAAAGCCCTCAACACGTCACCTTCCCTTTGTTATTTCACCTTTCACCTTTTCACCTTTTCCACCCTCTTCAGTCACACTTTTTAAGCCCTCAACACCTCTCTCTCACCTTACTTTCTCTCACATCTTTCTCTTTTTTTCCTTTTTTTTCTACGCATATATCTATCCATCTATCTATCTATATATCTATATTTTTCATTCTCTTACACTTTCTTTATCTCTCTCTCTCTCTCTATCTCTCTCTCTCTCTCTCTCCTTCTTTCTTTTTTTCATCTTTCTATCCCTCCCTTTCACACTCGTCCCTCCCTCCTGCCACACATATGCTTACCTATTCCCTCCCTCACCTTTCCCATCACCCTTTCTATCACCCTTAGTCAATCACCCTCATCCCTTTCATATCCTCCCTTAACACCCAATTCAACCCTTCACATTCTCAGTCACCCTTCTCATCCCCCCTTCAATAATTCTGTTCAACCCTTCACACTCTACCTCACCTTTTCCACACCCTTAAGTAATTACCCTCACACTTCAAACCCTGTCTCATTACCCTGTTTCAACCCATTACACCCTAAATTATATGTTTTATCCCTCTTAATCACCCTTTTCAACCCCTTCACACCCTGCCTCTCACCCTACTTATCTACCCTACTCAACCCATCATACTCTCAACCCTTTTTATCCCCTTTTCAACCCCTTCATACCCTGCCTCACAGCCTGCCTCACATCCCCCCTCGTTACAGGCTGTCCGCGCCACGCTCATCCTCATCCCCCTGCTCGGCCTACACTACATCCTGCTGCCCTTCCGCCCCCCCGAAGGCTCCCCGGGCATGGGCGTCTACCTGATCATCTCCGCCCTGGCTGTCTCTTTTCAGGTGAGTGGAGTGATGAGTTTTTTGACCAGGTGTACAGGTGTTCGTGAGGGGATGATTTTTTTTTTTTTTTTTTTTTTTAGGGGAGACGATGGATTGATTTTCACATCTGGTGTTCGATAGGGGCTTGTTTTCTTTTCTTTTATTTTCCTTTCCCTTCCCTTCAAATCCTTTCCTTTTCTCTCCGTTCTTTTCTTTTCCATTCGTTTCCTTTCATTTCCTTTCTTCTTTCATTTTCTTTTTTCTCCCATCCTTTCCTTTTCTCTCTCTTTCCTTTTCTTTCATCTCCTTTCCTTTCCCTTTCTTTCCTTTCCTTTCCCTTCATCGTCTTTCGTTTCCCTTCCTCTCTTTTCGTTTCTTCTTTCCTTCCCTTTTCTTTCCCTTCCTTTCCTTTAATTTCCTTTCCCTTCCTTTCCTTTCGTTTCCTTTCGCTCTGTTCCTTTCCTTCATTTTCTATATTCTATTCTTTTCTATAATAAATACCGAAATATTTTTTCCCTTCCAATTTAATGGGTTTCTGCGCATTCATGGTACGGTTTTTTTTTTTTACTTTTCTTCTTCTCTCTCATTTTTTTTTACTTCTTTTTCTCTCTCTGCTCCGTCTCATTAGTTCTCCTCCGCAGGTACACTCACTACTGGGCTTCTGACATATCCTTTTTATTCTTCATTTTTATTTCTCTTTTTTTCTCTTTTTTTTCTGTAGGACGTTTCATCAATTCAACTTTTACGTACGTCCTTCCTTGATTCAAATATTTACTTTTTTTTATTATTTTTCACTTCATCGTTTATCAAATTATATGTTACGTTCTTTATTTTCTTCTACTTCCTTTCTTTCCTTTCCTTTCCTTCCTTTCCTTTCTTTTTTTCCTATCTTTCTTCTCCCTTCTTTTCCTTTTCTTTCTCTCCCTTTCCTTTCTTTTCTCTTCCCTTCCTCTCCTTCCATTTCCCCTCCTCTCCTTTCCTTTCTTCTTTTTTCCCTTCCTTTCTTTTCTTTTCCCTTCATTTCCGATTCATTCCTACGACATTTTATCTAATTTCTTTTTTCTTTGGTTTCACTTATTTTAATCAAAGAATATATAGATATAAAAAAAAGAATGATGAGGTTATATTTAAAAAAGTAAAGTTTAGCAGAAAGAGAAATATATGTCTTTCATCTTTTTCTCATTGTCATTTTTTTTTCTCTCCATTACTGTTTTTTTCTTCCTAAGTCTCTCATGTCATTCTTCATTTTTCTTTCTTTGAGTCTGAGCTTATGAATGTCTCTTAGTCTTTGAAATGAACCTCAGAAAGCATTTTTTATACTCTCTCTCTCTCTCTCTCTCTCTCTCTCTCTCTCTCTCTCTCTCTCTCTCTCTCTCTCTCTCTCCCCACACATAAATATAACCATTTCTCTCACTTAAGCCGCTTTTCAAAACATTCTTACAGTTTATCATAAGAACATTATAAAAAAATACTTCAGTTTTTCATAAAAAGAACATATCAAAGAAAACGGAAAACCAGTAAATAAAACCTCTTTCCCGTTTTCTTTCTCACAGGGTCTGCTCGTGTCGCTGCTCTTCTGTTTCTTCAACGGAGAGGTAAAGTGACAACAGGAGGAGGAGGAGGAGGAAGAGGGGGAGGAGGAGGAGGGGTGAACAGCTCAGGTTAACACTCATCCATCACCGCCATCCAATCATCCTCGGCTTCACAACTCACCAATTCGCGCCCATCCGTCAGACTGTCACATGCATGCCCTTCGCCTATCATCGCGCTCACTCCGTTTTCTTTACTCCGGCACTCGCGAGGCGGGACTTGTCTGAATCGCCGCCGCTGCTGTCGTCCAGTTTTGAAAGAGAGAAAAGGAAAGAAAAAAGAATCTCATGCGTTGTGATTTTTTCTTTCTCTGTTTTGAATTTCTACGTTTTAAGATTATGAATTTCTGTTGCTTTATGGTATAGTCTTTGCGCTGGACAGCTTTGTGGGAATAAGAAAACAGACAAAAAGGACGTCTCAGTTTTTTTCTCATAGTCTCATTGCGCTACACAATTTGAAAGAAATGGAAAAAAGACCGAAAAAAAAACTCGTCTCTGTATTGGAATTTTCTTTTTATCATTTTCTTGGTGTCGTTTGTCAGGATTCATGATCTCGAAGGATTTTTTTAGAGTGAGGGGAATTAGCAGGTCATGTTCTTCTTGTTATTGTTCTTCATCTAATTCTTCTTTTGTATTTTGCGGTCTCGATCTACTTCTTTTTTTGCCTCCGGCGCTTCGAATAATAATCTTTGAAGAACTCATGTTTTGTGTAGTTGTTTTATCATGCGGATGGCCTTTGAGAGCCTTAGACTGGGTGTGCTGGTGGATTAACTTTATTATAATAGACGGAACAGGTAGAGAGGGAGGAGAGCGGACACTATACGTTGCCTGTTCAGCGGCCGCCAAACACCTGAGACGCAGAGAAAGAGATAATTAAAGTGAAAGCGATGAGGGAGAAGGAAAAAGAGGGTAAGGGGGATGCGGCAAAGCACAAGATCAAGGAACTGAGCGAAGGACCTGAATCGTCACCATCAGGGAAGGGAGAGTGGGGATCCCCTGGAAGACCGGGTGCACGGCTGTGGCTGTGAGTCCGAATCCACACTCCAGAACTAGGTTGGCTATCAAGCTCATCCGCCCCTTAGGAGGTCTTATATTTCGACCAGTTGGGTGTCTGGTCAACCCCTCACTGGACAGGCGATTGTGGGAGAAGGCATAGTCGCCGACACTCCAACCATGCAACAGGCCGTACAGGATTACATGGTACCAGTAGTAGTGGTTTAAAACACTAGCCTGACGGTGGAGAGGACAATTGATTATATATTGCAAGGAAAAACAAATAAAAAGGAATAGGAGTCGATTCGGAGAGTTTATGGATTTCGTTTCTCTTTCTGGTACACTCGGCCCTAGGGGAAGAAAATCAACCACGGCTTTCCCTCTTTCCCTCTCTCTTTATCTTTCTGTATATCTATCTCTCTTTCTCTCGTTCACTAACACCTGCGTCTCACCTCTCTCCCCTCGGCACAGGTAAGCTTTCCTCCCTCACCTGTTGATTGCGTTCTCTGTTTGCCCGGCTCGCGTCCGGCTGTTTGCTCTCACTAATAGCCAAGTTTTCCTCCACAGCCCTGCTCTCGACTCCTGCGAATTTCCACTGTGAGAATAAATCGTTTCTCGAATGTGTTGGTCATTGTTTTCACCGGGATTGCTCTCTGACTCGCGAAGTGATTTTGATGGCGATCTTTCTTGTGATTTTTGTGCTTTCCCTCTGGTTTATTGAAGTTTCCGTGACTATTTTTTGGTGTTGGTTTGATTGGGAGGCTGAACAGTTCTCGAATTGTGTTTCTAGTTTCTATCGGCGTGTTTTCTTAGGAGATGTGTTGTATTTTTCTCTTATCTTCTTTCCTCTGGTTTCTTAAAGTTTGAGCATGTATGATAACTTGTTTCTGGTGTCAATTTTGGTCGAGATGCTGAACACTTCTTTCATTTGGGTTTCTAGTTTCTCCTGATGTGTTTTCTTATGGTTTCTGTTGTGCCTTTTCTCAATTTTCTTTTCCTTTGTTTTTTCTGAAGTTTCCCTATGCATGGTGACTCGTTTTTGGTGTTTAATTTCAATTGAGATGCTGGACAGTTTCTCGAATTAGGTTTAGTTTAGTTTACGTTATTTTTCGACTCTTGATGTTTTTTGGTGGTATCTCCTGTACTTTTCTTTGGTTCTTTCCTTTGGTTTCTTAAAATTATCGAAGTGAATATTAACTTAGACTCCGGTGTAAGTTTCGATTGGGACGATGAATAGTTTATCGAATTTGAGTTTCTCCTGGTTTGTTTCTCGACTATAGTAATGTGTTGTCTTTTGACATTTGTTTCTTGTTCACTTTGATGTCCTTTCATACTGATTCGTACTTGCCAGTTTCTCGTTCTGAAATCAATATAAAAACACCATACGCCAAGTTGATCCAGAATCGCCGTCCCTTCCCTCGCCGTACATTCAAACTAATACTGACCCTTAACTCCAAGCTAATTTCACCCAACCAATCAGCTTAGTTATGGCAAAGGGGGCGGGGCTTATGGACTAACTTATAATGAACGGTGACTATATGTTTTTCTCTCTCGTCACCAGGTTATGATTTTGGTAAGTATACGTTTAGAAAAACACCACACGTTAAAAATGCAAGTCTAACATATTTCCAGCGCTAGATTTTCCCCTGTTTGAGGCATGTGTGTTAAAGGCGAATGTGTGTATCCTGCAACGCATCTCCAATCAAGGCGACATTATTGGTAAAACATTAGCGATTGAAACCAGCTTAAGGCCCGTCATACATAATTAATTGGGGAGGGACGGCGCGGCAAATTAGTGGGTTTCGGTATGTTTATGTTCGTCCTGTAATTATCGGAGAGGAAGGGAAAGTGAAAAGTGATAATGAAAACGCGTGAATAACAGAATGAATATCGAAAACATCAGCAGATAACGAGACCACAAGAAGATAGGAAGCAAAGAACATAGAAACAAAGAAATGAAAGTACACACGTAATAAAGGAAGCATGTGATAAGGATAATGGAAAACGCGTGAATAACAGAATGAATATCGAATACACAGTCGCAAATAACTAGACCACAAGAAGATAGGAAGCAAAGAACATTGGAACACAGAAATGAAAGTAGACACATAATAAAGAAAACGTGTGATAAACATAAGGAAAACGTGTGAGTAACAGAATGAATATCGAATAAACAGTCGCAGATAATTAGACCAGAAGAAGATAGGAAGCAAAGAACATTGGAACACAGAAATGAAAGTAGACACATTATAAAGAAAACATATGATAAGGATAATGGAAAGTGTGTGAATAAGGGAATATACACGTCAAATACACACTTGTAGACAGGTATTAGACCACAATAACATAAAGAGGAAATAACATAACAACAGAGAAATGAGAGTAAGAACATGATAATGAAAGCGTGTGACAAGGATAATAAAAGTGAATAACAGAATAGACGTCAAATACACACTGATAGATAGTTATTAGACCACAAGAACAAAGGGAGGAAAGAACATAAGAACAGAGAAATGAGAGTAAGAACGTGATAGGGATAGAGTGTGAATGATGACAGTATACACATCTAACACACACACACACACACACACACACACACACACACACACACACACACACACACACACACACACACACACACACGTAGATAGTTGTTAGACCCTATTTTCCTTTTTTTACATTCTCTTTTTTTTTATTTCTCTTCTCTTTCATACTCTGCTCTTTTCTTCTTCTCTTCTCTTCTCTAATTTTCCCTTTTCTTATTTTTTCTTCCTCTCTTTTCTCTTTGGTTATCATTAATTTTCTTCTCTTTCTTCGTCTAAACTTTTTCCTCTTTTCTCTTCTTCTCCTCTCCTCTTCTCTCTTCTTCCGTTTCCTTGCCTTTTCCTTCATTCACTTGTCTATCGTCTTCTCTCTTTTCATTTCCCTCTCCTCTTCTCTCTCATTTCTTTCCCTCTCTTCTCCTCTTCTTTCTTCTCTCCTCTCCTCTTACCCCATCTTCTCTTCCCTCCACTCGTCAACCCACTCTCTTCTCCTTCCTCCCCCTCTTCTCTTCTCCTCTCCTCTCCTCTTATCCCATCTTCTCTTCCCTCCACTCGTCTACACACTCTTTTCCCCCTTCCTCCTCCTCTTCTCTCCTCCTCTCACACAAATACGCGCCAAAAGAAGTTTCTAATGAGCGCGGAACGGCGTCGCACGTTAATTAAAAGCGCCAGGAAAGCTTGTTACCTGAAAATATATGATCGGCGCTTTGTGAGACTCTGCCGATCTCGGTGCTGTGTGTGGTGCGAGAGTGAGAGTGTGAAAGAGAAAGTGAAAGAAAGAATGTGCTTGTGCGAGAAAGAGAATAAGAAAGAGAGGAGAAAGAGTGAGATTATAAGATTGGCGCTTTGTGAGACTTTGCTGATCTTAGTGTTGCTGGTGCGAGAGAGAGTAGAAGAGAGAGTGGGAGAAAATAACAGAGATAATGTATGTGTGTGTGTGAGACGGAGAAATGTTGAAGACCGAATGAATGAAGGAAAAGAATTTAGAATACATAAGAGATAGCCCAGAGACACACACATAAAAAAAGGAAAAGATGTATTAGGGGAAATTATGAGAGAGAGAGAAAGAGAGAGGGTAGGGTAAAGAAAGAGAAAGTGAGAGAAGAATGATAAGAAAAAAGAAAATGAATGGAAGAAAGAAAGGTTAGAACATAAAGAAAAGAGGAAATATAGACACAGACACAAGAAAATAAACAATAAAAAGGAAATGAAGGAGAGAATGAGTGAGTGAAAGAGAAAATGAAAGAGAGAAAGTATGTTTGTGAGAGAGAATAATATTGAAGAAAGAAAAATGAATGGATGAAAGTAAGTTAAAATACAAAAGAAAGAGGAAAACTAGACAGACACGTGAAAATAAACAAAAACATAAAAGGAAGAAAGGAGAAAGAAAATGAGTGAGTGAAATAAAAATTGAAAGACTATGTGGGTGTGGGAGAGAGAGAGAAATATCGAAGACTAAATGAATGAAGAAAAAGAAGTTAGAAGATGAATGAAAGCGGATATCAAGACACAGAGACATTTAAAAGGAAACCAAAAAAGGAGAAAGATGTACAAGGAGAAAGTGATAAAGAAGAACACTGAAGAGAGAAAAATAAAGAAAGAGGTTAAAAGAGAAAAAGAAAATGAACTAGACATAAAAGACACAAAATAAATGGAAAAGGATTTGCATGGAGACAGTGAGAGAGAGAGAGAGAGAGAGAGAGAGAGAGAGAGAGAGAGAGAGAGAGAGAGAGAGAGAATAATATTGAAGAAGAAAGGAAGAAAGAAAGGAAGAAAGATATAAAAGAAGAAGAGAAAAACACTGAAGAAAGAAGAATTGAGAAAGAGATCAAAAGAGAAAAAGAAAAAGAACAAGACAAAAGACACAAAAAAAATGGAAAAGGATTTGCATGGAGAAAGTGAGTGAGAGAGAGAGAGAGAGAGAGAGAGAGAGAGAGAGAGAGAGAGAGAGAGAGAATAATAATTAAGATTGAATGTGAAAAAGAAAATAAGTTAGAAGACGAAAAGGAGGAAATACTAAAAGAAAAAAGAAAAATGAAGTAAAATGGGAAAGTTCGAAAAAGGCCGATAAATGAAGGAGGAAAGAAGGAAAAAGAGAGTGATGGAAAGAGAGATTAGCGAAGACGAACCTTAATGAGAAGTGAAATTAACCTTCAGTTCCAAAGACTCTGTGACCGACGAAGAGAACGACTTGAAAGGATTAGAAGAGACCCGAAGGAAATCAGAAATGGAAAGGCTGATTGATGGACAGACAGACAGACAGACAAACAGACGGACAGACAGGTAGACAGACAGGCAAACTAATTGATAAACACCACACACACACACACACACACACACACACACACACACACACACACACACACACACACATACAGGTACATTCATACACCCATACAGACAGACAGACAAACAGACGGACAGACAGGTAGACAGACAGGCAAACTAATTGATAAACACCACACACACACACACACACACACACACACACACACACACACACACACACACACGTACACTCATACACCCATACAGACAGACAGACGCACAGACGATCATGGAGTTGGGAAAGGTCATGGAAGGAGAGGGAGAAAAAAAACTAATTGCAGGAAATCAACAGAAAAAATATATCTTGTACATAATTAGGTCGACGCTACCACTAATTAAGTAAAAATATAAGTTAATCTTGGTTTTATTTTCGCTTATCCGTAACTGATACTCATATAATCACATCAATAGACTCACAGCAATAAATAAAAACTCACTCATGTTCGCCAATATAATGAAAAAAATAGGGAAAAAACGAGAATATTGTAAAAGTTAATATTCCCCTACGATTTCCTTTCCTTCCCCAGGCGAATACTCATATAATCACATAAATAGGCTCGCATCTATATAAAAAAAAACATGAATAAAACTTGTCATAAAAAACCTCACTCATGTTCGCCAATATAATGAAAAAAAATAGGAAAAAAAACGAGAATATTGTATAAGTAAATATTCCCCTACGATTTCCTTTCCTTCCCCAGGTGTTAAAGCAATTAGGTATGAAGGGGATGTCCCTGGCGCTACCTGGCACCTCCCTGTTCATGATGACCCCCACGACTGGTTCTGGCAGTGGAAGTGGTGGTAGTGGATCGGGTGGTGATGGTGGTGAAGGTGGTGACGATGGTGGTGACGCGTGATGGCACTCTCCTCCCCTATCCCCCTCCCCTGGCCCTGTACACACCAGTCACTGTCTTCTCCGGGCCCAGGGTTCGATACCAGTTGGCACTCTCGGGGAAGGCTCGGATTCGGTGGGGGGTGGTCCAGGCCAGAGACAGACAGACACACACTCACAGGGGCCGAGGTGATTAGGGGAAGTGTTTTTGTTTTGTCCTTGGGCCGAAACCTCCCATTCACTCTTCTTGTCTTTGTTTTGTTTTGTTTTGTTTTCTTACTCATTTTTTTTCCACTTTTTCTTCGTTTGTATTTATATATTTATTCCTCTTCCTAGTTTTCTGGTTTCTCAATATCTTTTTTTTTTCTTTTCCTCGTTATCTTCGTTTTGTGTCTGTTCCTCCTTTTCCTCAATCTGTTCCTCCTCCTCCTATTTCCTCTCTTCATGTTCTGTTCCTCCTCCTCCTCCTCCTCCTCCTCCTCCTCCTCCTCTTGTTTACATGGATCCGAACTGAATAGACACGGTTTCCGCCCTATTCCTCCTCCTCCTCTTCTTCTTCTTCTTCTTCTTCTTCTTCTTCTTCTTCTTCTTCTTCTTCTTCTTCTTCTTCTTCTCCTTCTTCCTCCTCCTCTTCCTCCTCCTCCTCCTCCTCCTTTCTCCCTTTAGCTGCCAACGCAAAACTTCGAACTGCCAATGACGGTTTTCAGTCCCCTCTTCACCTCGCCCTTTTCCTCTCCCTTTGTCCTCCTCCTCCTCACTCTGTTGTCCCTCAAACTTTTCCTCTTCGACCTCTTCTTCTTCCTCCTCCTCCTACGCCTCCTACCTCTTCTTCTTTCTCCTACTCTTTCTTCTTCCTCTCTTCCCTTTTGCTCTCCTTCATCTCTTTAATTTTCCTCTTTGACTTCTTCTTTTTCCTCCTCTGACGCCTCCTCCTTCTTCTTTTTCTTCTTCTTCTTCTTTTTCTTTTTCTTTCTTCTTTTTCCCCTTTGTTCTCCTTCATCAAACTCTGTTCTTCCACAAACTTTTCCTCTTCGCTCTCTTTTTCTTCCTCCTCTTCCTCCTCCTCCTCCTCCTTCGGCTATTTTGCTTCATCGTCTTCCTTGTTCTTGCTCTTCGTTTCCTCCCTTCTTTCTCTTTCATTTTGGTTTCTTTCTCTAGTATATTATTTTTATTCAAGTTTTCTCTTTCCATTTTTACTTTCTTCATTTTTCTCTTCACATTTTTATCCTTGTTCCTCCTCCTCCTCCTCTTCATCCTTTCTTTCCTACACCTACTAACAACAACAACAACAACAGCAACTACACACAGCTTTCTTGGCTTCGTTGACATCTAACCACATACACACACACACACACACACACACACACACACACACACACACACACACACACACACACACACACACACACACACACACACACACACACACACACGAACAGCCTCTCACATTGCTTATTTCACGGGACATTTGCTTTCCTCTGTCTCTCATCCCTTTCCCTTTCCTCCTCCTCCTCCTCCTCCTCCTCCTCCTGCTCATACAATTAGGGTTCTGTCTTCCTCTCTTCCTCCCCTCCTCTCCTTCCCCTTCCCTGGTCTTTCTTCTCCCTCGCTAAATGCTAAACGTTTGGCTTCCTGTTCCGTTTAAGACAACTCGGAGGAAATGTGCGTGGGCGCCTAACTCTCTGCCTTGTTGGAACTCATTATGTGTGTGGGGAGGAGGAGAAGGGGGTCTATGTGTGTGTGTGTGTGTGTGTGTGTGTGTGTGTGTGTGTGTGTGTGTGTGTGTGTGTGTGTGTGTGTGTGAGGATTGAAAAATGGAGAGAGAGAGAGAGAGAGAGAGAGAGAGAGAGAGAGAGAGAGAGAGAGAGAGAAAGGAGACATACACCAATTTAGACAGATTAGCAAAATACTTTCACTTAATGCACTTACAACCATAATAATTAATACACACACACACACACACACACACACACACACACACACACACACTCCCCCCTCTCCTCCCCCCATACACTAATGACCCCTTGACACACATTAGGGTAAGACACAAATGAGGCTCAGCTAGCAACAACAACAACAACAACAAGACAACAATAACAATAACATGGCTCAGGTACAATGCCGCTCACCTGTAATTATGATGAAGCTTAGAGGGGCTGAAGCTTAATTTTGGGAAGCTTACCTGACTTAAATTTGGGTGGGGAGTTGTAGGGGCTTCATTTTTTATAACTATTTTTTTTTTGTCATTTTGTAATTATTGGGCTTCCTTTTTTGTCTTCTTTGTAACTACTGGGCTTCTATTTTATGTAATTTTGTAATTATTTTTCTTCTTTTTTTTCCTTTTCTTCATCTTTCTTTTCATATGAGTTCTAGTTCTATTTTTGTGTGGGCTTCCTTATTCTTAGTCATTTTGTAACTACTGGGCTTCTATTTTATGTAATTTTGTAACTATTTTTCTTCTTTTTTTTCCTTTTCTTCATCTTGTAACTATTTGGTCCCTATAACTTCACTGTCCTTTTCATATGAGTTCTAGTTTTATTTCTGTGTGTGATTCCTTTTATATGTCATTTTGTAACTACTGGGCTTCTATTTTATGTAATTTTGTAACTATTTTTCTTCCATTTTTCCTTTTCTTCATTTTGTAACTATTTGGTCCCTATAACTTCACTGTCCTTTTCATATGAGTTCTAGTTATATTTCTGTGTGGGCTTCCTTTTATATGTCATTTCCCTTTGTCATATTGTAACTATTTGGTGCCTATGACTTAATTCTCCTTCTCTTGGCAACTTCCTGTTCTTATAAGTTCTATTTCTTACTCTCTTTGGTGCTGATATCCGTAAAGGCTTCAGGTATTTTGGTGCCTCTAACTTAATCGTCCTTTTCCTGGCTATTTCCTGTTCATATGAGTCCTATTTTTCATTGTCTTTGATGCTGATATCCGTATGTGCTTCAGGTGTGTCTTTTAGCTATTACCTGTTCGATTTGTACCTGTCATTTGTCCTTTCCGTGTCTTTTACCTGTTGTTCTGAGGGTCTGTTTGTCTATCGCAGGTGTGTTCGTTATCTCAGGTTAATTGTTCGTAAACTTCTCAGGGTGTATTTGTGGCCATCCAGGTGTGAGTGTGTGTGTGTCCTTAATGATTCAGGTGTTTGTCGCGTCTTGTTCGTGTTTTGTTTCCTGGTGACCAACTTTTCCTTCCGTGCGATGCGTATACCCGGATGTTCCCTGTCCCGTGGGGGTGGGGTCGCGGCGCCTACCTGTTGCCTCCGTACCTACTCGACCTCGTTCTACTTTTTATTGTGTTTTTTCTCCCTTTCTCTTTTTACGTGTTCGTCCATACGTCCGCAGGTGTGAGGGTGCGTTGCCTACCTGTTGCCTCCGTACCTACTCGACCTTGTTCAGCCTTTTATTGTGTTTTTTCTCCCTTTCTCTTTTTACGTGTTCGTCCATACGTCCGCAGGTGTGAGGGTGCGTTGCCTACCTGTTGCTTCTGTACCTACATGACCTCGTTCTCCCTTTTATTGTGTTTTTTTCTTCCTCTCTTTACGTGTTCGTCCTTACGTCCGCAGGTGTGAGGGTGCGTTGCCTACCTGTTGCTTCTGTACCTACACGACCTCGTTCTCCCTTTTATTGTGTTTTTTTCTCCCTCTCTTTACGTGTTCGTCCTTACGTCCACAGGTGTGAGGGTGCGTTGCCTACCTGTTGCTTCTGTACCTACACCACCTCTCTCCTCTCCTCTCACTTCCTCACTCTTTCTCTCTCCATCTCTTTTTTTCTATATTTACGTGTTAGTCGTTATGTCCCGCAGGTGTGAGGTCGCGTCGCCTATCTGTTGCTTCTGTATCTACACTTCCTCACTCTTTCTTAATCTCTCTTTCTCTCTCTATTTATATGTTCGTTTTATGTTCCGCAGGTGTGAGGTCGCGTCTAATGTTGCTTCTATACCCACACGACCTCGCTCTTTCGCTCTCTATCTCTTTTTCTCTCTTTTTACATGTTAGTTCTACGGTCCGCAAGTGAGGTCGAGGGTAATACATGTTGCTTCTGTACCTCCACGACCTCGCTCTTTCGCTCTCTATCTCTTTTTCTGTCTCCGTATTTCTTTCTCTCGACTTGTCCATACTTATCTACCGAGACTGCGAGGGCTGTGTCACTACCGCTTGCTTGTATATCTTCATTAACACATTATTCCTCGTTTTCTGTCCGGCCTCCCTTTTGAGTCTAATTCAGCGTGTCATTCTGGGGTGCTTGAACTCCCCGGGGTGCTGAAGCTGACGGGAGGGTGCGAAGAGTGAGGTGCAGACGAGTACAGTGCAACAACAACTCGAGTTCTTCTTTCGTCTGTAATTCCTCTTTCCAGTGACGTGAACGCTGTCAGGAGGGGAGTATCAGGACATCTCTCCACCGTTAATGAATGACCTCCTGGAACTGTCTGTCACTTTTCTTTTCGGAACGCAGTAATATTGAAGACTTTCCCGGGGAGCAGTAATGTTGAGAGTCTTTCTACACACTCGTTTTAGTTCGCTCTTAGTGAGAGTAAGAAGCTCTACATTCTAATATCATTGCCCATTTGCTTGAAGGAATTAAAGTCGTAGGCAGGAGGAAATACAGGCAGAGAAAGGCTGTTCCAGAGTTTCCCAGCAAAAGGGATGAAAGAATGAAGGTGCTGGATAACTCTTGCATAAGGGATTTAACAGCTACCTCTGATGTGAAAATAAATGCGTCGAGACGGTTACGCTTCACATTTTGCAGTGCTTCATGAAGAGTGACACCCTGCAGCACTGAGCCAATGAATTATCTTTCTTTCTAATTAGTTTTACGTATCAGTGACATTTCTGATCCCATAGTATTGGAGAATCAACAAAAATATAACCAACTATTAATTTCTGTTTACTTTATGCTGCTGTAGCGAATGTGGGCTTTGTGGTCATATTATAGGTGCTGAGTTCGCTTATCCTGACTCAAGGGATGCGAGGGCTGACCATATGTAAGTGCTGAGGTGCTGAGGTCAGAGAAGCTTGAGACCAGCGTTGCTAAATTGCCGTACTCTGAACATTGTATTTATCATTTTTAGGCTTCAAGACCGTCGTAACCACACAAACAACGATAGAAAATTAAAATTATCGTTGAAACTATTAGAGTGATGGTTTTCGCGGTTTTTTGATAGAGTTATCGCTCAGAAACTAGGAAAATGCAATGCGCTGAGTGCGATAATTTGACCGCTGGTTGAGACACATTGGATGGTATTATAAGACAGTCTCACGTCTCACATCAGCCATTTCTAAAGGTCAAAGAGGGGGTCAATCGGGTTCCAATGGGTGTTTCTTCAGGTTCATGGTACAGAAGAAGACTCACACTACCCTTCAGGTTCATGGTACAGAAGAAGACTCACACTACCCTTCAGGTTCATGGTACAGAAGAAGACTCACACTACCCTTCAGGTTCATGGTACAGAAGAAGACTCACACTACCCTTCAGGTTCATGGTACAGAAGAAGACTCACACTACCCTTCAGGTTCATGGTACAGAAGAAGACTCACACTACCCTTCAGGTTCATGGTACAGAAGAAGACTCACACTACCCTTCAGGTTCATGGTACAGAAGAAGACTCACACTACCCTTGAGGTTCATGGTACAGAAGAAGACTCACACTACCACCAGGGTCATAAAACTGCCCCTGGAAATGCCCACCACTCCTACGAAGGCCTTGTCAAATATGTGTTCTTGGGCTGCGATATGTCTTGTTATACGACACAATGTTTTGCCCGCTCGTTCCTCGCCCAGACCGTTCATCCCAAGGCGCATTCCAGTCCAAATTCACCATCATGACCATTACCATTATTTTCACACGGCGAGAGTATTTAACCTTCCTGCCGCTATAAAACAACGGGAGTGATAAAACAGAAAAGAAAAAAAGGGAAATTAATGGCGTGAAAAAAGTTTGAGTAAGATAAATGTTGTTGTAATTACTCTTAGTCTTCACATAACATTTTCCTCTCTTTTTTTTCTTGTGTGCATATTTCACGTGTGCATGCGTGTGTACGTTTTAAGATACGTTCATGTTTAATATAATACTGAAGGACACTGTGTATATATTTATGTGTGTGTATATATCCTTGTTTTCTATATTAATAAGCTGATTTGTATATATGCAAAATATGACCTGTTTTTCGGAACTTTTACTTATTTCTCTTTTTCTATCTTTCTCGGTCTGCCTATCCTTCTATCTATCTGTCTATCAACCTGTCTATATCTTGAACACAGATCGCCAAACTTCACATCTTCCACTAATTCTCCTACTTATACGACTCACACGTTTTCCTTCTAATTCAACACCTTTCTACCTGTGTTTCCCTTCCCTTCCCTTCCCACGCTCTACCTCACCGATCACTCCTTCACCACTTGACATCTTCCTTCCTTGCCGCCGCCTCGCCTTTCCACACCTTCCCGATAACACCTTAACCTACACACTTCAGGTGCTCGGGATCTTCAAGAAAAAGTGGAACCAACACAAGCTCATGAAGGAGGGACCCAACTCCACGGCGGCCATGACCTTCTCGGTAAGACGAAGAGATGTACAGAAGAGACCGACGAGGAAGACAGACCCGGCAGCAGAGGAGGAGGAGGAGGAGGAGGAGGATCAGAATAGTGTGTTACGGAGGAGGAAGGGAAAGGATAGGTAGAAGTAAGGAAGGAAAACAGAGGAAACCAAAAGAAAAGGACGAGGAAGAGGAGGAGGAGGAGGAGGAGGAGGAAGGGAATATGAAGACAGAGGATCAGAATAGCGTGTTACGGAGGAGGAAGGGAAAGGATAGGTATAAGAAAGGAAAGAAAACAAAGAGGAAAACAGAAGAAAAGGAGGAGGAAGAGGAGGAGGAAATGGAGGAGGAGGAGGAGAATCAGAATGGAGGATTACGAAGGAGGAAGAGAAATGGTATACAGAGAGATGGAGAGGAAGCAAAGGAAAGGCAGAATAGAAGAAGACGAAGCAGGAAAATATGGAATAGGAAGAATAGGAGAAAGAGAATTGGTGGATAGAAGAGAGGGAAGGAAACAAGGAAGAAGAGGTTATGGAGTGTAAGGAAGAAGAAAAAAGGGAGAATGAGGATGAGGATGGAGAGTTAAGAAGGATAAGAAAAGGTAGACATAAGGATAAAAGAGGGAAGGGGGGAAAGAAGGAAAAAGAGAGAGGATATAGAGTAAAACAGAGAATAGGATGAAGAAAGAAAAGAATGGAATAGGTGAGGGAAAAATGGTAAAAAAAAAAGAGGAAAGGAAGATATGAGAGAGAGGTTGCGTTGTCGAAAGTATGAATATAAAACAGGAGGAAACAAGGAGACCCGGAACGGAGGAAGGATGAAAGGAAGGAAGGGAAATAAGAAATAAAAGGGATGACAGAAAATCGATAAGGACGAAGGGAGAGGAATACAAAAGGGAATAAGAGAAGGTACGATAGTTTGGAAGGAAGAGGAGGAGGAGGAGGAGGAGGAGGAGGGGAAGAGATAACACAGAGAACATGAATAAATGGAGAATAAACGAATAGGAAAGAGAAGAAGGTGTAGAATGTAGCAATAATAATAATAATAATAATAATAATAATAATAATAATAATAATAATAATAATAATAATGAATAGTGTAAACGAATAAAAAAAAGATAAAAACACACTTCAAACACACATAAACAAACAAACAAACAAATCATCAAGAAACGTTATTTGAGGTGACTAATAACGGTGGCGGTGGCGGTGGTGGTGGCGGTGGTGGTGGTGGTTGTGGTGGTGGTGGTGGTGGTATAATAATTTCAGGTATTTTGCTTCAAGAAAATATTCCCATCTTCATTTTTTTTCCTGCTCCAAACACTTCCCATTCTTTCTCTTTCTCATTAACTAATCAAGTAAATAATAATACCAGTAACAATAAGGTGTTCTTCCCTTATAAATTTATCTAACTCTTCATGTTTGGTAATTAAGAGGTTTCAACACCACTAAAAATAATATCAATGTGCAAACTAACGTAAATTTCAACACTAATAACTTTTCCAATAATGTTTTAACCTCTTGTCTTCACCCCCATCATACTACTTACATGTGTGCACTTCAAAAACCTACATGTGTTGTTTTCTTAATAGTATAGACCCCCCAGGAAAGGAATGTGTGCGTGTGTGTGTGTGTGTGTGTGTGTGTGTGTGTGTGTGTGTGTGTGTGTGTGTGTGTTCCCACGGCCCCTCAGGTGACTAACACATACTAGCGCCACTAAATGATTCCCTAAGCAGGTGTGTTCCCTTCCTCCCTCCCTCCCCCCCACCTTCTCTCTCTCTCCCTCCCTCCCCTCACGCACCTCTCTCCCTTCACCCATGTCCCTCTCCCTCCATTGTAAACACTTCCTCCCTCCTTCTCTCCTCCATATTCCTTATTTTCTCCCTCCCTCTCTCCCTCTATTCCTTCCTTCTCTCCTTTCATCCACGGCCATTCTTCTCTCTCTCCATTTTCCTTCCTCTTCCTCAATCACTATCTCTCCCTCTCGTTCCAGGTCCCCTCCAATCTTCCCTCTTCTTCCCTTCCTCTTCCTTTATGCTCCTCCTTTCCTCCCTCCCTTCCTTCCTCCCTCCATCTATGCGTCCCATTTCGCTTCTCCCCTTTCCTCCATCTTCAATTCACGCCTTCCATTCCCTATTTCAATTTTCTCATCTTCCATTCCCCTATTATTCCAGCCTCTCTCTGTCTCCTCCTTTCTCCTTCTCTTTCCTCCTTCCCTGCTTCCCTTCCTTCCCATCCTCCTCCTCCTCTTCCCACTCTCCCAGCCACTCTGCGTTCCTCCCTCTTCTAAATGTAAATAAGATGAGCTTGTCATTAAATTGGTTGGCTGAGAAAAAAATATAAACTCTTAAAACGCATGAAAATAAACTGGAATAAAAACATCAAGTAAGTACACTAATAAAGAGGATGATTTAAAAATATAATTGTTCACGTTATATACAAATTATTATTACGTGTGCTCATGTTTATAGTTTGTCTTTTTTCGAATTAGGTTTTTTTTCCTAGACTTTATATTCCAGCATTGTTTTTAAGTAGGCAATTAGGTGTTTGAGACTTTATTTAATGTTTCTATTCTTACTTTCGTTTCAATCGTGTTTCTCTGTACTTTCCTGTGCTAACCAACGCTCCTCTCCCTCTCTCTCTCCCTTCCTCTCCTCCTCCTCAGTTTCTCTCCACCTCTGTGTTTCTCTGTTTCCCATCTTATCATTCTCGTTTCATTTGTGTTTTTCCGTTCTTTCCTGTGCTAACCAACGCTCCTCTCCCTCTCTCTCTCCCTTCCTCTCCTCCATCTCAATTTGTCTCCTCTGTGTATCCTTGTCTCCCATCTAATCATTCTCTTTTAATTCATTTTTCTCCTTTCTTTCCTATGCTTACCAACGCTCTTTCTGTGTCATTCTCTCCTTCTCTCCCTCCCTCTCCTCTTCCACCTCAGTTTGTCTCCTTCTCCCTGTCTCCCGCCTAATCATTCTCGTTTCATTCGTGTTTCTCCGTTCTTTCCTATGCTTACCAACGCTCTCTTTGTCCTTCTCTCCCTCTCTCTCCCTCCCTCTCCTCTTCCTCCTCAGTTTGTCTCCTACCTGTCTCCTATCTAATCATTCTCCTCGCAGAAAAACAGACAACAAAATGAACCTTCTCTTCTCTTCTCTCACGTCTTCAAACACTCTTCTTCTCATATCTTTCGTCAGTAGAACTTTTATTTTCCGTATTCACTTAAAAATAAACAAGTGCAATCTGTAGTAATTTTCAGCACTTATCTTCAACGCATCTTATCGAACACTTCCGCCCATATCATATTTTATTTCCTATTACTTGTACAAACATCATTACTTTTTTCCTTCCTCATACCTTGAAAACCACTTATAGATATTGTTTGGACTCGCTTTGTTTGTTGGTTGGTTTGTTCACCTGTGCTCACCTCCGGGAACACCTGGTTACGTGAGGGACTAATCAGGGAAGTAGGGGTCGCTTCCTTTCCTTTAATTTCCTGTATTAACCGAGGGTACACGACTTTCTTTTTGTCCATCCTGTTTTAACCTACATAAGACTTTTGGGAATAGTTATCTTTTATTTTCTTTATCATTCTATATATATTTATCTATCTATTCATCTATCTATCTACCTATCTATCTATCTATCGATCGATCTATCCAATTATCTATCTATCATCCTTAATTTTGAAGAATGTAACCTTTTTTCTCTATTCATCTATCTACTCATCTATCTATCTATCTGTCTATCTATCTATCCATTTATCTATCTATCTATCTATCTTCCTTTATTATGACGTATGTAACCTTTTTCTATATCTTCTTTTTTTCACTTTTTTTTTTAACTCATGCAACATTTTTCTATATCTTTTTTTTCAGTCATAAAGCGTCCTATCTTTCCTTTTCATCCATGACATTTTTCTTAATATTTTCCTTTTTTTAACCCGTATAACCATTTTCACCAACTTCCTTTTTCACGTATGTTATATTTTTTTCTGTATCTTCCTTTTTTTCACTGTTATTAACTTTTTTTTTCTATATCTTCCCTTTTTCAATTATTTCTATTTTCAATTTTCATTCCATTTTTTTTATACCTCTTCTGCATCTACATTTTTCTCCCTTTAACCTTTTTCTTTGTATCTACTTTTTTTTCACTATTATTAACATTTTTTTCTATATAGTCCCTTTTTTCACTCATTTCTATTTTCATTTTCAATTCAATTCCTTTTTTTTTTTTACCTCTTCTTCTGCATTTACGTTTTTCTCACTCATCTAACTTTTTTTTGTATCTACCTTTTGTTTCACTATTATTAACATTCTTTTTCTATATCTTCCCTTTTTTTCACTCATTTCTATTTTCATTTTCACTCCAATTCCCTTTTTTTTTTTACCTATTCTGCATCTACATTTCTCTCACTCTAACCTTTTTTTGTATCGACCTTTTTTTTCACTAATATTAACATTTTTTTCTATATCTTCCCTTTTTTTCACTCATTTCTATTTTCATTTTCACTCCAATTCCTTTTTTTTAACCTCTATCTCTGCATCTATATTTTCCTCGCTCTAACCTTTTTTGTATCTACCTTTTTTGACTAACTCCAGACCGCCGTTCCCGTGCTCAGCCATTCCAGATCGCCGCTTTTAACAGTCTCGATTTTCTCGGTTCACTTCGCTTTCCCAGCACGAGCTCTTCCCCGCCCAAACACTTTGCTTTCGTCTCTGTATGCAAAACGGAGAGAGAGGCGGAGGCGGTGAAGGTGATGGCGGTGGCGGTGTTAGTGGTGGTGGTGGTGGTGGTGAAGGGGTGTTTCAGCGATCGTGTCTCTTCCTTATACGAACTTTTAAAAGATTTACGTTCACTATGTATCCAGTTTTGTCGCTTCTCTTATACCACACACACAAGAAAGTAGAGTTACCGTATTCGTTATTTTTAAACTTCCCACGGGTGAAGACAAAGAAAAAAAACATGAACAAAACAAAGACAAAAAGTAAAGAAAGCGAATGTCACTTCAAAGTAAAGTTAAAAGTTGGAAGAGGCTTTTTCTTCTCTCTCGTCTCCTTTCTGCTCTTCTTTACTTTCCTCCTCTCCGAGATAAGCTCACGCAGGGACAGGGACAGCAGCCTCGAGTTGGCGTCTCTGTCGTCTAACTTCTGTCTCTTCACTTGGGTCTGAGAGGGACACTGATCAACAACTCACTCCTCCTCTCCCTTTCCCCATGCCTTCTCTCAGCATCCTAACCCATGACATATTTCCCTTACCTTTCTTCTCCCTTTATCCGCGTCACTTTGCCCACTAATGCACTCTCCGTCCTCCTCCTCCTCCTCCTCCTCCTCCTAGCTCGCCCACACCTCAAATCCATTCCCGTTTACCTTCAGAGCACCGGCCG